>NC_091008.1:2700000-3000000 GCF_041146395.1 Eulemur rufifrons | reverse complement strand
GCGCTCCGCCTTCCCTGGGGCCGCTCCCGGGTGCGGGTGCACACCTGTGCCTGCGTGGGTGCAGGTGTGCGCCGCTGGGGGCTCGGCGGGGGCCCTGGAGTGAATTACGGGCGCTGCAGAGGCTGCAGCAAGATTCTGACCTAGCTCTGGGGGGTGGGGGTGGCATGGATTATCTTGCGAGCGTTCTGGCTGCCAGCCATCGCCCTGCTGGGGAAAATCGCATCTCCGCCGAGCTCTGAAATTCACCTGGGTTGCCGGGAAGTGGAAACTCACCGTCCTCTGCGGCGGCCGCCGCCGATTTCCCCCCTGCAAAATGGCTCACGCTGCTGCCTCCATCAAAAAAGTTCGCGAGGCTGAACTGGACGAGAAGGAAAAAAATCTGGAGAGGGAGCGAAAAAAACAACGGAAAATCCCCAGGGAGCGCATGGAACGGAAAAGAAAGGTACGAGGAGTAGTGGTAGCCCCTGAACCCTTTCCCTCCAGCTCTGTGCAAGCACCATCAGCTTGAGACCGGGCAAGTTGATCCTCCCTCTCTCCCTCCTTCCCCTGCACCATTTCCAAGCTGAGTTTGAGCCTAGAGCTCGTGCCTCAATTTGCTGCAGGGGGAGATGTCTGAGCTGGGTGAATTTCCTTTGCTTTAGCAAAGCAAAAAAAAAAAAAAAAAAAAAAAAAAAAAAAAAAGCCTCTCCTTCATTTTTCTCCGTTTTTTTTTTTTTTTTTCCTCCTCAATTATCTGTATTTAATCTCAGAGCCAGGTGCTTTATTCCTCCAAGCTACTCTGAGCGCTTGGCACGGAAGAAGGAAGGGTTGATTTATGGTTGGAGGGTTGAAGTATTTTCCTCTTCTTGTTCCCTGTCGCTACTACTAACTAGATCTTTAGCATTGCGCCTTGTCACCGACTGTATTCGATGTAGGTCTCTGGTCAGGAATAAACTGCAGTTTTCTGTCCCCCTTGTTCCCCCACCCTGAAGGGTGACACTGTTCTCTGAAACTACACTCAGAATACTGGCGCAGTGGGCTGTCTCTCTGCATTTTAAAAATTCGAATTTATTTTTGTGTGTGTTCTATCCTTAACCCTGTACTTTTATTTTCTGAATATGGCAATGAAAGGACAACAACGAAGGTGGAAAAAAGGGATGAGACATTGATTTCCTTTCCATGAAACCGTAGAAGTGTTGTCTCTCTTTTTCCCTCTCTTAAAAATATTTTTTTTTCCCCTTTAAAATAGAAATAATCTCACAACTTGATGGAACCAAAATACTCACTCAGCCAGCGGTCTGCATCTATAAGGGAAAATCTCTGTAAATGCCTTAATTAATAAAGTAGGTCACTGAATAACTTCAGAAAATGATAAAAGGCGTATCACATTAGCAGAGCATAAAAATAGTGGTTTGTACACAAGCTGTTGTTAAACACAGCTCTGGAATTAGGGATGCTCTGGGAATCCGTGTGCTTAATGATCCGTATGTTCAATGGACTTTTTTCTTTTTCTTTTCTTCTTCCAATATAGATATGTTTACCTTTCCATTTTGGGGATGTTGTCTTTGCCTCATTTTTGGAAAGACACTTGAGGACCTACACTGAGTTTGAGATCTTAATGCATAGGGTTTCATCACATTTCTGTTTTACTACTCATTTTACCACGAGTTAGATCAAATGACTGTTATTAGGCTGCACAAATAAAATTAGCCGTATATAATGATTTCCCTTCTGGGGCAAACTTGAATGCTGCTTGTCTGACCTTTAAAAGGCCCTGTTTGAAGGGTGCATTAATTCTTGTTTATGGTATTAAATGTATTATTGGCCATTTTTGTGGAGGTTGGCTTTCCTCTTGACAGCTACTGCGGTTCTGTTTCCAATCCTCTAAATGGAACATTATTGCATAAAGCAATTTCCTGTGATTATATCTTTTTTTTTTTTTTTTTTTGTATTTTGTTCTCTAAAACATAGTATATTATGGGAGTCCTTGTTCAGTAGCCAGTTGTGGCCTAGCAACTTTGCTTGGCTGGAGGACCGTGCATACACCTGGAAAATCACTCGGTCTCATTCTGCTTTGCTTCTGTGTCTGGTTCACTGTTTTTCCTTTTCTATCCTTTGTTCAAATTGAAAAACTATAGTGTTGAAATGGAAAAGTGCGAATAGTTGTTGAGAATCTCAGTTGCTGGAATGCTGCATTGCTTTAGCTTGACTCCACCACGGTAGACAAGATCATTGGTTGGTTATATATGGCAGGATCTGGTCTTCACAGCTAGGCAATCTCGCATCTGAGCTGGCACCAGAGGAAATTGGGGAAATCAAGGCATAGCTACCACATGTCCTTGTTCCTTTTCTTCTTTTTTCATACATACCTGTCACTCCTCCTCCCTTTCCTACTGCAGATGCATGTGGTATTACATAGATATTTGCACAGCAAAACAAATGTCTCCTTAACGAGTGGGTGTGTTTTTGAGCTCTATCGGATTTTTTTCTAGACAATTCCTCTCCCACCCCTCCGCCACACGCACATACCCACTGACCCAGTTTTCAATTTTTTTATTTTTGAGAGAAGAAAAATTGAACCTCGTTATTATTCCTTACAGTGTGCAGAATGATAACTCATGAAGAAATGAAGAAGGATGGTGGCCTATTAGTGGCATTCTGGAGCACCATCTCCAGAAATTAATTTAAAAATTGTCATCCTTTATTTGCTGATGCCATTTTTCATCAGTTGTAGGGATGATTGAGTGAATCATTTTCCCAGCCATTTGTAAAGCCTCTTGCCAATGAACTTGTTTATTTGAAAAATTCAGATGAGACGCACCCCAATGCCAATAAAAGCCAATTTTGGAGCTTGAAAAAAATTAACTAACTGGTTTTGAAAGAATTATTACCCAAGTAAAGATATTGAGTATTGAAATAATTCAGTTAAACAGCCTCCTATCTGGTCTTCATTTTAATGTTCTTTTGTAAGCTTGCTGTTAATCTTTGTATTATTATTTTTGCTCCATAAAACATTTAAAATCAATTTTAACGATTTGTAAATTTGAAACATGTTGCACACTTGACTATAACCTCTATACCAAGTTGTCAGTGGTGTGGTTCTAATAAAATGAGTGTATACTAAAGGATCTAGTTTCAGCCTCATAATAAGCAGAATTTATCTTAGCGTATGTTCAGGTTTCTTCGGACTATACTCTGGGTAGCTAATACTTAAATATAGTAGTGTATACAGCAAATGTCTATTATATCTGTGTCATCCTGGTTAGAGCTAGAATAAAACTAAGCTTTAAGCCAGTGGACCAAGATTAAGATTAATTGAAACAAACTAGTTTATCATGTGTTTACTCAAAAGAGTACATCAATCTGGCTTTTTATTGGAATAAGAGAATATTACTGTTCTAATTATTAGCTTATATTACATCATGTTTTTGTAGTTTCTAGTTTCTGTATTAGAATTTGAGAATTTTAGACTTGAGAAGGATGCCAAAAGGAATGAGTAGTTAGTTGACTTACCAGAGTTCTCATAAACTTGAAAGACAGTTCTAGAAAGTGATTTCAAGAATAATATTTTTCCACAACCATGTACTAGTTCCCAACTGCACATTTTTAACCTGAAAAAATATATATAATTTTCAGAGAATGAGTACAAAAAAAACCCAATTGCTTTACTTTCTTGAAAGTAAAGCATATATTCAAATGATCTTTCTCATTTAAACTTATGCTCACCATGAATTTTCAAATAAATTGATACGTTTCCCATTTCTGAGCATGGGCAAATCAGTTTCCAATTCATCATAATATCTACAATTTGTGTGACTAATTCTTAGCATCCTCATGCGTCAGAAATTCTTCCTATTACTTTACTTTATACTATTAAAATGCCAGAGTTCATATTTCCTGAAAACATTTTTATAATCATTTATTGAATACCCATATAGCCTTATATCCGACATACGCATTGTACCATTTAACCCTAGTAACAGTCCTTTACGTTAGGTATTATTCTCTAGACTTCACAAATAAGTAAATTGAGACCCAGAAAGTTATGGAATTTGCTTTATCATAACACAACTAGTACCTGGAACAGTTGGGGTTTGAACCCCGGTCTGTCTGGTTCCAAAGATCATTGTGGAAAAAAAGTAAAACGATTTCTTGGTCTTGTACCTACACTGAATGTAGATTATAAATAAATCATTGAATCCACCAAAGCTTCAATTTCTTCATCTCCCAAATATTTTCCTACATCTGAAATACATTTGAAGACTGTGAGAATAAGTTAAATGATGTGTTTGGGGGAAACTACATAAATTTGAAGTTGTGATTCTATTGCACTTTCACCAAAATATTTCATTTTTTGGAAAATCAACTGTTAGAAATCAACAGTTCTTAAATCGATGTGAATTGTTGACAATTATAGATTATGATATAATTCTTTGTTACGATTTTATTGGGACTTGGAGATATATTTACCTATTTATTTTTATGACACTGAAAGTTGATTTTGCATGGGATTAAGTAGAAAACAAAAGCAAACTTTCAAGTCCGTTTCATTGAATTTCACAGAAAAATGTTCTGATCGGGTGTTTGCTTCTAAAAATATATATAGTTATTATCTTGGACAGAACAAGTCTTACCATTTCTAGGATAACTTTCGAGAGACTCTCCCCGCCATATTCTTCTTGATCATTTGGTTATCTTATCGATGGCAACAAGAATACTTACTGAGTATATAGAATGAACTTGTCACCAAGTTGTAAGGGCACTTGGAGAGATGAAGACTTTTCAAAGTTATATTAATTTTTTTTAATAGAAGAGTGTTTTATTTTCAAGTTGAAAGAGGGTCGTATTCCATAACTTTTGAATTGTGTTATAAGAAAGAGTTGTAAATGAACATGAAAGATCGTGGCAAGCTGTGCCTGCTTTCCCTGGTGGTCTGTGGGTGAACCCTGCGGTGTGGGAGGAGAGGGGACAGCCCAGTCATCTCTCCCACCCTCATGCCTTCTGCCTGGGTGCTCAGCAGCCCGATTCCAAAGGGAAGCCCAGCTCTGGAGGCAGCAGCACTTTGTCAAGAACCGTGCATGCACCAAGACTTCTGGGCACCAAACCAAATCCACTGAGATTAAAAATACAAACCACAACAGATAGAACAGCATGGCCCTGTATAACATATTACCTTCTAGAACTTTCCAAACTTGGAAAATTCCAATCAACATTTTTAGGAACTACATGGAATTGTCTTTATGTCACTTCCTGGAATCTCTTCATCACCGGGCCAGTAATTCCAGAAACCCCACTGATGTAGGTAGATGGGTGATGTCTTGATCTTTATCCGGACAGATGCTCTTCTTAGATCCTAATGTCCACTTGTAAGTGAAAATTTAAAACTATTGGTGATTTACTTTTCCCCTCTGAGTCTAAATTAAAATGTTCAGGCATATCTATTTAAATGTGGTGGCTTCCATAGAATCGTGATTTTTTTAAAAAAACCATTTTCTTCTTCATTTCCTTTTCTTAGCTCAATTCACATACACTTTCTTGGCTAGAATAATTGTATTCAGATAAGTGACTTGTACTATTTGACTGCTGTCAAATTTGTGCAGTTGGGGCAAAAATAGTTCCAATGATGTGGCTTGAGATGAGTTTTTAAGAAGACTATTGAAAGAAAAAGAAGATCTTAATGTAAAAAAGCTACCATGAGGGAGTTTGTTTTTGGATTCTAAAATCTTATATACAACTCAATGATTTTTTTTCCTTTTTTGTTATATTAGTCTGTGTTCATATGAATGTTTTAATCTTTAAAAAAATCAGAATTAATTCATTGATGAGTTTTATTACCAACCTTTTGATTTTGTTTGTCATCTTATGTATCAATTGGTCAAAAATAATGACATTTATAGCACGTTTTGACCTCATGAAGAATACTGGATATATTTTGTAGAAGTATTGTAGGAGTCAGTGAAAATACAAGGAAGTTAAGAATTCTACTCACACCGTATTTAATGATCTTTTTGTGTTTATATTTTTCCATTATGCTGGCTTTTTTAATTTGTATTTCTCAAAATAATGTCTTCCTCACAAAGAGTATTTACTTTTATTCTCAGTGACAGGGACACTGTGTATTAAACTAGAGAATAGTACAAAGTAGGTCCTTCCGAAATTCTGGAGTTCTGCAGAAATTGCTAGTGGAATCATCAGCTATTTGAGTGTGATCTTTTTCTTCCAAAGGTGAATTGTGATTTTAAAATTGTGGAAAGTCTCATCAGAATCCTCTGGCTCCATCCCTCATAAGTTGGAATTCTGGGGTAGACCGGGAGGGAGAGGAAACCATGCTGTATCTGTTTTTAAAGCTCACCTGGTGATTCCAGCCAGCATTGGAAACAACTAGGATAAATATTTTCATTACCTCATTAACCCCTACTCTCCACCATCTTGAAATTTGGAACAATAACACGTTTACTTCTAACAATCCCTATGACTCTAAATTGCCAATGAGAAAAATTTTCCATGTGTCGATGGGAGACACCCTGGCAACCTTCTGAAAATTCATAAGACTAATTGGTCTATATAATAACCAATTAATTCTGAGCACGGAGAGGAAGAAACAAACGTTTAAGAAATAAGTTGTAAGACTTCATAATCTGCAGTTTGACTGTCTTTGCCCTCATGGAATAATCTTCAGGAAATGAGCTTTGTGTGTTTCTGAGTTTTACATAACTAAGCTCAAAGAGGTGGAGATATCTGAGCTAAGTTTTTGAAACAAGACCACTTAATTGTGATTTAAAAGTTATGTCTTACACAGATTGTGTTGTTTCGAAAGAACTCACGTAAATGTCGTAGGGATTTATTTAATTGGTAACTTTAGTAGCCTCAGAGGCCTCACACCTTTAGAGATGTCGGTGCTTCTAGAACTCCTAACACAAGTCAACAACCACTTTTAGTTTCTTGCACTTAACTTTTGGTAGATCTTTCTCAGAATTACATAAAATGACATGAATGTAGTGAGGAAGAAGGAATGAGCAAGCTCCAGATGAACTATCTCCCCTCATTCTTCAGATATTCTCTTGTAATATTCCTAAATCATCCACTCCTTACAGTGCCGGGATCTTTTGTGTGGTTGGTCATGGGTTTTGTTTTTGACTTTTGCTTTTTATTTTTTGCTTTTTGCGTGAATATCATGAGCTGCTCTCTCACTTGCTGGCTACTACAGTTGTACAGAATTCTGGAATGTTCTTTTAGCATGTACAGTTGGAATTACTCTTTCCATATTCTCTCATCTCATTAGAGGATCTGCCAGGGAAAACCTCTTTTCTCCCCTATTAGAGCTTCATTATATCAAACTTAGCTTTTTTCTAGAGATGTCCTTTTATTATACATCATTATGATGTTGCTTATGTCATGGGGAACACCCCAATAGAACACAATATAGGTAGTATTAAAGAAGAGAAATATCAGGTGTATAACAATTATCATAAACATATTAATCTAATCAGTTTATTTGGTTAAGAGTTGAGTAATGGCATTAATATATATTTCTTGGCTCTCTCTCTATATTTTTTGCACAGGGAACTATTAATTAGCAGTTTTCACTCACTTGGTTGTAGTTTGTCTGTAAAAAAAAAAAAAGAAGGCTAAAAGTTAAGGCTGACAATGACCTTTCTTTGCATGTTTGTATGTGATTAATGATGGTTTTTCCAAATGTCTATTTTTCAGGGGAGTTATTAAATCTCCAGGTTAATTTTTTTTAAAAAAAGATATTAACATAACAAACATGAATTCTAAGAATTTACTTTACTTTCATTATTAACATAAAGACCAAATATGACTTTTGCTTTTGAAACCAAATGTAGCTAATAACCCTTTCAAGACATTTCAGCAGGATTAGGAGTGGGTCTGCGATCTAAGATTATAAAAAACAAGCAATATGCCAGAAAGCTGTTTACTAATTTAATAAGTGATATTTACACAAAATTACCATATACTTCTAAAACTTCGTGAAAACAAATTCAGGAGACATGTGGTTAATTCTGTCTATTAACCATGACCTTGGGTAAACCATAGACCTCACTTCAGTTTTCACATCTATAAAATGATAAAGCCCTGAGATCTGTTAAAATTCATTGTGTTTTTATATTACTCTATGCCATTTTTAATTAGGTCTTTGCTTCCCTTCATTATTATAAATGATTGGGATAGTTGGGTGGACTGTCCATGTCCTTCGTCCTTTACTATGAATTTTTTTGAGCCGTCTCTACGTCCCAGACACAGTGCCTTTATCTGAGGAGCTCACAGACCCCCTGGGGTTATAGGAACTTTCACAAATAACAAGAATAACCTGTTATTTGAGCCATTAAGTTGGATTTGAGATTGTCTATTTTTGTATATGTGATGCAAGTTTTCGTAAATCGGTCTTACCTGGCAGATGCAGTAGTGGAAGGAATTAGTTCCTGTTGTGGTGCTTAAAATTTTCTGGACGTTATGAAGGCAGGATATATAGAAAATGAAGTAATTAGATGAAGCTGTGCGGTTGCTGTTTGCTACTGATTTGAGATCATTTTGAAGGAAGAAGTTTATTGTGGTTCTCTGCTTTTGGATTTGATGCTCCATACACTGATAATATCGGGACTTAGAAACCCACAGAAATATCATCATGGTTTTGATCATCATTTTGCAAAGACCTGGTGGCACTATGGTAAATGCCATTGCGTTGCAGGGTGCTGTGATGAACAAGTGCCCACAGTAAACATTTAACGAGACCCCAGCCATTTACAAACCAGTCAACTGAACAGCTCTGTGAAAATAAGAATCTCCTGAGTTCTCCTGGGGTAGTCGTACAAACTTCCTTATTTATGGCTCCTACCTCAAACTGGGCCAGAATGCTTAATTAAACCATGTCACATCCTAAAATGACTGCGACCAATAAAATGTAAGTGGAACAGGTTACCTGGAAACAATAATTCCTTTGAGGCTAGAGGTCACTTAGGAAATGAGGACCTTTTGTTCAGGGTGGTCACCTGCAAAATGTGGGGCTTCCGTGTGGGCTCTGAGGGACACATATCAAAGCCAGGGTGTGGGTGGGAGAGAAAAAAAAGCCATCTGTGAAAGCACATGTTACCATTACTGGGGACAAGGCAGGCGACAGAGAACAAAAGTGGTAGATGCCAGTTCTGGGACTACAAACACTATCGAATCACATGAGGGTCCTTGTATAGCATGTAAAGCACTCACGCTCAGTCTTTTAACACTGGAGGCAATATTTCAGAACTTTCAGCCTTCATACTAGACAACAGCACTGAAGTATTCGAGAAGAATTTGTAGAATATGAGAAATGTTTGGCTACTGATGGCAGCTTGATAATTAAGATGTGTGGCTCCTTAATCACCGTAATTGGCCTTCACACAGGGACCTCCTGGGTTGTGTGTTCTTTAGTAGGTTGTACAAGAGCTCATGGAACAAGTTAGTCACTCCACTGATCTTTAAGATTCTATAAAATTGGGTTTTTAATCAGGAAACTCAGATCATTATGCTTTTTAACTTTAATCACCTTTTCCACTTGTCAACCAGAATGTCTTTTAAATTGTACTTGTTTTATTTCTCTTCTTTCTTGTATTGGAACACTTCATTTTCCATTGAGTAGCTTCCCTATTTCCAAGTTCATGTATATATGTATACACACACACACACACACACACATATACTATTAATATATATAATTCAGGATACTACTGTCCTTCAGATCAAAGAAATGTTAATTTAATAACTACTGTGAGCTAAATTTTAAATTGAGGGTGGTAAAGATTGTTGACTGAGTAAAAAATATCACAAGTAACTTCTATTTATTTCATTTTGTTTTATTTTTTATTTTATTTTATTTTATTTTTGAGATCGGGTCTTGCTCTGTCGCCTGGGCTGGAGTGCAGGGGCATCACCATAGCTCACAGCAACCTCAAACTCCTGGCCTCAAGCGATCCTCCTGCCTCGGCCTCCCATTTAAGTGCTAGGATTATGGGTGTGAGCCACTGCACCTGGCAACTTCTGTTTTAGATAGGTACTTAAGGTTAACGTCATTGGGAAAACTAGAGAACAGTGCTAGATTAGGTATAATAGCTTGTTATTTTTTATTAGAGGTTGTGGACTTCACGTTGGGCCTTGGAGGATAGTTAAGGTTGGCTTAGATGGAGAGAATATCTCAGAAGTTTGACATAGAAATTGGTGAGCAGATTGGCCTGGTCAGAGTAGAAGGGGTAGAGGGTAGGAAATAAAGTCAGAAGGCCTTCAGAATAAGAAAGAAGTAGCTGAAACTCATGAAGCAAAAACTAAGAAGCTATAGAAGGTTCCTTGATGGAGAAAGATTACGGGGAGGAAGTGGAGCCAGCCGGGTCACCCATGAGACTGTTAAGAATCCAAGAAAGATGAGCAGGGCTTGGATTAAGATGGTTGCCCAGGAAAATCAGCGGGGAGAAAATAAGATGGATATTAGCACTCAACTAGGAATAAGCAAAAAAGAGAAGGGTGAATAAAAATGACTTTGAGGTTATACATCTGCGTGATATTAAAAAATGGTAGACATTGACAGAAACGAAAACTTCAAGTGCAAGTAAGAAGGGAAATAAAAATACGTCACTTTGTATATGGTGAGTTTGGAGTGGTGGCAGGATGACGTAAGATAAACATCATTAATTAATCTGCAATTAAGATAAAATTGCAGAGATAAAAGGCCAAAAGATAAAAGTGTTATGTATCTTTCTGTTTTAGTATAGTATAAGGAGTATGATATTTACAGTTGGAAATCCTTAATTCAAGCCTCAGCTCCACCAAATTCTGAATGTCTGATCCTTGGTCTCAGTTTTTGTATTTGTAAATCTGAGTTGATAATTATATATATATGTATATGAAATATACATGACAAATATATGTATAGGAAATATATATATGAAACAGAGTAGCTACAGGGACTAAAATGAAACAATGTTTTTGAAAGCACTATGTCCATGGTAAGATTAATTATTATATCACCAGATTTCCCCCCCTTTTCTATGGGGGGAAAGAAAAAAGGAAATATACTTAATACTCAAAGGATTTAAACGTCCATGAAGGTGCCAACATGAACTGTTGTTTTTAATATGTACATGGATAGATACAAAGAAAAATACAGAGACGTGTGTTGTGTGTTTCCATACCTACATTTCCTGCCTTCTTTCACTGAGAGAGCCTGGAAACAGTGATACATCAGTAGCTATGAGCACACCTAGCCCAGATCTTGGCTTCTAACTATCATTTCCAAATAGAAGGAAATAGAACTTCTTGGGAGAATGGCTGACTCACATAAGAAAGTATCAGAAAATGATGGCTCATGTCAACCTGAAGGAACTCCCAAGACCCAATACAGAGAAATGTGAGCAACAAAATATTAATGAAAGTAATGAATTATAACTCATAGAATAAAATAAATATCCATGAGCTTTTACTAATAAAAGTAAACAATTGAAGAAATGAAAAAATAAATAAGTAGGGGAGAAGGGACCAATTTTTCTTACAGAATTCCAGTGAACAAATCTAACAGAAATATGTAAATTATAACTAGCACGAAGGTACGGAGGTAAATAGCAATCTAGCTTGTGCTCAAACCACCAAAAGTTTTATTAGTGAATTGTTTTCGACTACAGAATTCAGTGAAAATTAACTGATTGTGTCTGAGTCATCAGAAAGGCAAAAACTTGAGATATAGTAGCCTTGTATAACTTAGAATGGCTTTTGCTCTCTCTCGGCCTCCCAGATATACTCGGAAAAAGAGATTGTGGTATTAAATTGCCATTTTTAGAAGTTTATTTCAAAGATAAAATGCAATTACAAGTGCAAAACAGAATGGTTTTGTTTTTTTGTTTGTTTTATTTTGTTTTTAATGTATGTCTGCAAGTTTGACATAAATTAATGTTTGAGGAAATAGCACATTCGAAGAACTTCTGTATAATATATCAAATGGTACAACCAAAATTATTGGAACAGTATTTTGTTCATAACAGTACTATTTTATAAATATCTGAAGTTGGTCTTTATTAGTCACATGTCTGCGTGATACTGAACATTATGCTCATGAGATTGATGATGTTGGCACTGGTACAATTCATTTCATACTTTACCATTTTATTCCCGACTCCTTTTTGAGTAAAATAGTAATTTAAAAGATCCCTTTTTTGGGCTAATGGGTGGAAGTAGAGCTTTTTAATTTGCTGGTGATATTAATAGTAAATATATGATATTTAAAATAACATTGGCAACTAACATTCATTTTACACTTCCATGCTCCCTACTGGTTTGCAAAATTATACTTTTATTTGGTTAAATTACTTAGATAACTGCCTCTTATTCCGCTTCTTTTTATAACTAAGAGATGCCATGAATCTGTGTAGACATCTATATTATATGCTGTTTTCATTTCAGTAATAATAATGTATAGCTGAGATCTACTTTATTTTTATTTATTTATTTTTTTCTTGAGACAGAATCTCGCTCTGTTGCCCAGGCTAGAGTGCCGTGGCATCAGCCTCGCTCACAGCAACCTCAAACTCCTGGGCTCAAGCGATCCTCCTGCTTCAGCCTCCCGAGTAGCTGGGACTACAGGCGTGTGCCACCATGCCCGGCTAATTTTTTCTATATATATTTTAGTTGGCCAGATAATTTCTTTCTATTTTTAGTAGAGACGGGGTCTCGCTCTTGCTCAAGCTGGTCTCGAACTCCTGACCTTGAGCGGTCCACCCGCCTCGGCCTCCCAGAGTGCTGGGATTACAGGCGTGAGCCACCGCGCCCGGCCTGAGATCTACTTTTTCCACTTTGAACTTGTGCCCTGTAGGATAAAAATTAACTTTGTCTTTTATTTACCATACTTAATTTTCTAGTAACTTCCATAAGCAGGCAGCTGCTGTGCACGTATAGTTAGTATCCTCACATCTGATGAATCGCTCCCTTGGCCCCCTCCTAAAAATACACTCCATCATTTTTCACTTTAATTAACTTTGTTACAGCATGGCCAAACTCAGTAAAAAAAATTTCTGATGTCTTCTTTAACATTGTTTATAATATTTAACTTGCCTGCCTACATTGATCTTGGCCAAATGGTTAGCTATGTAATATCCATTCACTTTTGAAACCAAAGTGTCAGTTATAACCAAATGGGTAGTGATATTGAAAGGTGAGCCTACACTTTTCAACCACCTTTAGAGCACTCCAGCACTGACCATGACAGACCATGATAGCATCTATATTAACGTTACATGCATGTTCTTTACGTAACAGTCATGAATAAGCGGTATAGTGACACCTGAATGTGTTTACACAGGAGGACTTTATGTATTTCTCTAAGCTTGTGTACTTTGAAGTTTTAATGTGCAAGACAAGAACAGCCTAATACCCTGATGTCATGGGATTTTACAAACTTGTCACCTCTGGTGACCACGGGGTTTTCTTCCTAGAGCGCATCACCCTACCAATTCTAAACACCTAATTACTGTTTTTGCATCTGAAACTGAAAGTTTGTTACAGGTTAGTCTTCTGAATCAAACCTACAAAAAGAAATTTTCATAGGCAACCTGTAGATTGTACCAAGCCTAAACAAGTGTTTCAGAATAAAATAGAACCAGAATTTTTAACTTTTTGTAAACAAGCTATTTTCAATTTTGTAAAGGAAGAAGGAAGTTTAAGATGTTATGAAGCACGGGACAAAAAAATTTTCTGGAGAAATTTTTTTTGTCTTCCTTTGTACCATTAATACTTAAATGTTAATGCACTATGTTTGCATGGGAAAGTTACACTAATGTTTAAGAGCTTTAAACACTTCTAATTAATAGTTCTATAGACTATAGTCTACTCAGCCTCCAACTCCTGGGCTCAAGCAATCCTCCCATCTCAGCCTCCCGAGTAGCTGGGACTACAGGCATGAGCCACCATGCCCGGCTGATTTTTTCTATATATATTTTTAGCTCTCCATATAATTTCTTTCTATTTTTAGTAGAGACAGGGTCTTGCTCTTGCTCAGGCTGGTCTTGAACTCCTGAGCTCAAACAATCTGTCCACCTCAGCCTCCCAGAGTGCTAGGATTACAGGCGTGAGCCACCGCACCCAGCCTTCTGCTGGTTTTAAAACACATTTCCTAGTCTTTGCAGGACTGGAAATTTACCTCTGGGATACATGAAGCCTACTACAGTAGGCTGGCAGCCCTCCATCCTAATTCCTATTTGCACTGTTTTCCTTTTCCCTTAACCTTGAAACTTGTTGACACTCAGCGCCTCTTTGGGGCATGTTTACCTGCCCTAAAGCATAGCCAAACTCTGTAACTTTCCTCGTTCTCTTTCTTTTCCACTTTGATGCATGTCACTCAAGCCCCCGTCACGAGTTATCTGTACACTCCAGTGACACAGGCATCTCGGTCGCCTGGGTTGAAATCTAGGTTCCATTCCCTGTCGGACATAACAATGTTCCAATGACTTAGACAACTTTCAGCCCCCTGATGTGTTTGACTTTCTCTCCGTTTCCAGCTGCTAAAAAGCATGCACACTATTGGAACACAAATGTAAAACAAAGCATAAAAGGGTGAAGCTCATTTAGACTTGCAAGCCCAGTCTAAGTGAGTGTGGCGTGTCAGCGCATTTTAAAGACCGTCCAGTGGAAAAAAAACCTGTAGGACAGAACACCAAAGGCACAAGTGCATTGCAGCAAGCAGTATGTTGTAACTGAGTTAAAAACCCCCTTCCATTCCTGCACAGGAAAGCACAGTAGATTTAAATGGGATCTTTGTGATTCTGCATATCCTGACGAAGCAGTTTTCTCTCTGCGTGAAACCTCTTGCATTTTCATAGAAGTTTCAGGAAGAAAAACACATCCGGGCAAGATATAAGTGAAATGTATAGACAAAAGGCTTAAGGATTCAAAAGCTTTTTTCTTCTTCCCTTTCCTCTTAGAGCTTAATGATCATTTAATGCCACCCAGTGTATTAGTCAAGAGTTTGACCAACAGAGTAGTAAAATCGACTAGGAAAATGTCTTTACTAGGTAAGAGGAAAAAAAAAATAGAATACTATTCTGAGATGTCACAATTATCAGACCATAAGCTGTAACGCAACTTGATTAGAGGTTTATTGTATTCTAATTAGCTCATTTTGGAGTAGGTTCTTCTTTGAGAAAACCTATCCTTGAAATTCTGTTCTTACAGTATGATGTATATGGACATATTTATCTATATTCTGTATATTTCTCAAAATGTTATTTTCTCATTTATATATGTTTCAATAATGTCTCTCCCTTCACTTCCCCACCCCCGGCAAAGTTTTCAACATATTAAAGTTACAGCGTTGCAATCTTACCATAGTGTGTACTTCAAATGCACTTCAGGGAATGAATGATCATTCTGATACGATTTAGCTAAGGGACGGATCCTTTTTATAAGTCTGTGAAATTGAAGAAGAATTTTTGTAAGTTAGAAGGTGCTGAAATGCCACGTGTAGGATCCTTCCACGGAACTCCTTTGTAGCCTGGAACAGCAGCCTGAAGCGTGTTGGTGGCCTCCCAGCCACGCAGCTCATGAGATCAATGGCTGTTCTAGGAGCATTTGGAATCTGCCGTTAGACCTGCGGGTGGGGTGAAGAGAATGGGTCTAGAGCAGGTCACACTGGGCCCCGCAGGGCATGCCAGGAATCCTGTCATATATAATCGCCCCATCCACAATTAGGAAACAGTCAACATTGGGGTTTTCACTCCAACAGGCGGGATGAAGCCCCGGAGTGTCCACCACCCATCGATGCTTGCAAATCAAGCAAAGAGGAGCCCCTTGTCTGTTCTTGGTCAACATGGTACCACCCACTGATAGTGATTACGAGACAGAGTTTCAATCTGGGAAAAAATGTTATGATGAATATACCTTGGGAACTGTGCTTCCCCCAACCCTGTTTGTGGCAGCCCTCCAGCTGGAGAGAGGCACTAGAGTTGTGGCCAGATTGAGAAGTCAGAACTAATCCTCTCCAGGGACAACATGAAGAGGAAAATGGAGTTATACTTTGGGGGCGAGTTAATCGTTGGTTGTCCCTGGTTAGAGGTGAAAGTATGAGGACTTGTTCCTAAATGGTTGGTAAGATAGGGATCAGGAGGAACTTCATTGTGAGTCACCACTAGGCGAAGCCTGAGGAGGTTTGACCCTTTTGTTCTGAAATTAGGGACGAATGGAGCAGGCGGAATGTACCCAGGGACCCAGGCAAGAGAAACTAATGCAGGGGAAATAAGAGCACGTAGACTCTCTACTTGGCTTTTTGAAGTTATTTATTATATCCTTTAATTCTCATGATGAAGTAGATATGTTTAACCTCCTTTTTCAGGTGAGGAGAATGATACTTGGAAAGATTAATTCGTTTTTCCCAAAATTTGACAGCAAATAAATACCTTAAGAGACAGACAGACCCCAGATGTTGGCGTTCACAGCCCAAGCCTTTTCTCTAACCATGCTGGTCTGTATCATAGTATCTGATTTTGTAGTATTTTAAAATTAAGTTGTAGAACAGATGATAAACAAAATTTGGAGCAAAACGATTCAAAAAGAGAAAAAAAAGAGTAAGTCATGGAAGAATAATCAAAGCTAACTTCCTGAGCAATGCTATGTACGAGGCACTGTCTTAAGTATTTGGGATGCGGCAACATATTTAATCTTCTCTGCAATACCATGAGGTAGGAAGGATTGTAGCTCCCGTCTGTCCAGTGGAAAATGTTGAGATTTAAGGAGGAAGAAAGAGATACGACTCTGGACAGCTTGTATCTGTACTTCTGCAACTGACCTTAAAAATACTGTAAAGAAAAGTAGCTGTGATGGAGACTTTGTATCATTAAGATACCACAAAAATGTTTCTAACTTTCCAAGGAACAGAGCGAACAGAATGGGGGGAGTCTTTTAAGAATTGTAATGTGATTTACACTCTAGTAAGGTCTCCAGGAGTAAGATCATAGGGAGGAGAAGGACGGAATGGTTAGAGAAAGTGCTCAAATCATGCATACTACTCGCATCTCCAACAATCAAAATGGCATCAAAACAGATGTGTACGTCCTAGATGTTTCAACAGAAACCTCATTAGATTGGAAGAGAGGTGACGGGGTTGGCCCTGACCCAAAGTGTCATATGGTTGGTGAGTTTGGAGTCAGTTTATTAAACTGCAAGTGGAAGTAGCACTGAAATTTCGTGAAAGTTGTTTTTTTTTTTTTCCACTGCAACCGCAGAGAGAACCCAAGACCACAAATAAAAATGTAATGAAAAAAGAAGACTACTGATGTATTACTGACTACAAATACAAAAAGGTGGGCAGCACGTAAAGGTCTTTGAAGGTCACTTCGGCTCTGCTCAACAATGAGGTCAAGGACCTGTAGGATACTTTTATACCATAGAAAGATCGATCTTCCCTTTTCTTAATGTAGACTAATAATAAACTGAACGGTATCAGGTTCTGGAACAAAGAGAAGAAAACACCTTGTAAGACACGGTCTTTAACATTTGATCCTTAGATCAGCTAAAATCGAACGCTGCTAAAATAGAAAGGGCATATTTTAGTAAAATTGACATTTTAAAATGTCAGTGGTTCATGAAAATTATATTCACTCTCATTGATTATTCTTTTTTTTTAGGAAGAATTTAGGATAAAATTAAATTGTCTTGGCATACTTCTTTGTCAACCAAATGGAACATGACCTTTGGTGTTTACTCTGACAAAAATCAGGTTAGAACTTTGCCATAGAGTCTGAGCTATCAAAATAGGAAGCCAGGAATAATTTGATAGCCATAGACATTTACAGCTGGGAAATTCTCATTTCAAGCATTAGAAGTGTCATCAAAAAAGGGCAAGACTGAATTTTTATGGTGCTCATTTCTTCGGGAGGCATAGTTACTGCCGATAGCAGATACCTAAATGACCAATGTCCAACGGTGGCAAAGAATGGAGAGTCCATTTGCCGTGGGTCATGAACCCAAGTTGGAAATGCCCATTTTTTCTATGAGTACTTAGTGTTGGCTGATAACTGGGAGGTACTTTTGCATTTGTGAGTTGCTGTATTATTGGTGAGTGTTGTGTACAAAAGATTAGCATTGACTTCGAAGGTAAGACGTGTTACAAGTAAAGATAGATATAAAAAAAAATAAGAAGAACAGTGGGGAGGAGGAACAGGACATGCGTGTCGTAGATTAGAGGTGACGTCAGTGGAGGTGGTGGCCACACAGGTGGTGGCTATGAGGAGGATGAGGTGTCAGGGCAGGATTCTGTTGACATCCATCAATGGGGAAAAAGAGAACCAATAATAAAAGAACACAGAACAGCTCTGCAGGTGGAAAGAATGGAGTGAGAAGAAGTTTTCACTATATATAATACCCCCTTTTTTTTTTTTTCTTGACAGAGTCTCGCTCTGTTGCCCCGGCTAGAGTGAGTGCTGTGGCATCAGCCTCGCTCACAGCAACCTCAGACTCCTGGGCTCAACCGATCCTCCTGGCTCAGCCTCCCGAGTAGCTGGGACTACAGGCATGTGCCACCATGCCCGGCTAATTTTTTTCTATATATTTTTAGCTGTCCAGATCATTTCTTTCTATTTTTAGTAGAGACAGGGTCTCGCTCTTGCTCAGGCTGGTCTTGAACTCCTGACCTCGAGCGATCCTCCCACCTCGGTCTCCCAGAGTGCTAGGATTACAGGCATGAGCCACCACGGCCGGCCTATATAATACCTTAGAGGCCCACGATAGCCAAACCACAGAGCTGTGTGTGTGTGTGTAGACACTTATTGCAAGAGTAATCCTTTTGTACCTTTAGAGAAAAATCATGTTTCTCTGGCATTAGCAGTGATCACTCTCCATGTGTTTTATAACCGGATGTACGTATACCCTGAAATAAACATGCATGATCTGTAGTCTTACCTGGACCTAAAACCATCTTCTGGGGTGTCGCTGCTATTGCCGCTGCGGCCGTTTGCATTTGTTCTTTGCATCCCTCCTCGGATTTGCGTGGTGACCCACGTGATTCGGTGCCTGTACCGTTTCATCTGACCAAATCAGACATCCGAAGGAACGATCCTACAAGGACTGACAGAACAGTAATGCGAACGAAATAAAAATGCATTTAACAGTCATTGGATACAATGTCTGCAGGGTGCCCTTCTCGGAGACTCGTTGGAGCATTTCTCTGTGTACATCAGTAATATTACACACTTGCCTCTTTATTTAAATGCTGTGTTTGGGTCTGCCTGTAGTGCTGAGTAGATACTATGGGATGCATGACCTAAACAGACCGCTGCGGTGCAGACCAGCAATCCCTGGTGCTTTGCTGTCCCCGGAGAGGAGGAAGAGAGCGATCCAGGTGGAGGATTAGATATTCATGAAAGTCCAGAAGAAACTGCAAGACAGAGAAGGCAAAGATGAGGTTATGATTATGAAGACCGGGGGAGGGGAGGAGGGTCAGATCACACAGGGGTCTTCACCCTGTTAAAGATTTGGGCTCGTATTGTGAAGATTATAGGGAGTAGCCGACACAGGAAAGATCTGGAAAGCTCTGGAAAGATCTCTCTGCCTACAGCGTGGAGAATGGGTGGAAACAGAGCAGAGCTAGAACCAGGGGACAGTTTAGGAGACGGTGAGAGTCATCCAGTCAGGAAACGAATTGCTGACCTAAAACAGTAGCTGAGGGATGGGAAGTAGGGTCCGCGGGACTAGGGGGGAGGTACAGGGAATGTCAGGCACTTCGAGGTTTCCAGCTTGGGCGGTGAGGGGTGCAGGGCTGAGCCGAAGAACACAGGGCTGGGATCAGGTTTGATGAGGACTTTGGCTTAGGGGAGAGATTCTTTACTGATCTAGGAAAGCACTCAGAATGTTTAAGTACTAACTTTAAAGCACTAATAGAAACGAAAAACATTTTTCTTAAAACTATTCTTTTGGCCGGGAACGGTGGCTTCCTCAGGCCTGTAATCCCAGTATTTCGGGAAGCCGAGGTGGGAGGACTGCTTGAGGCCAGGAGTTCAAGACCAGCCTGGGCAACATAGTGAGACCCTGTCTCTACAAAAATACATTGAAAAAACATTAGCCAGACATGATGGTGTGCACCTGTAGTCCCAGCTACTGGGGGAGGCTGAGGCAGGAGGATCGCTTGAGGCCAGGAGTTTGAGGTTGCTGTGAGCTATGATGATGCCACTGCACTCCAGGCTGGTCAACACAGAGAGACCCTGTCTCTAAGGGAAAAAAAAAAACAATTCTTTAATAACTGCTCTTAAAAGAAAAAAAAAACGTTAATTTTTAGTAGAGATAGATCTGTATTTTCTTATCATATTTACATTCCTTCCTTCCTTCCTTCCTCTTTCCTTGCCTCCCTCCCTCCCCTCCTTCCTTCCTTCCTTCTTTCTTCCTCCCTTATCTTCTGGTAGAAAAGATAAATCATATATTGACCTTGTAGCATGATTGGTAAACTTCTAACTCTAAAGATTAAATGCACACAGACATTAGCATAGGAGTGTGTTTACTGTAGTTCGTTACCATACAGATGAGAGTGTTAAAATACAAAATGCAGCTGATAGGGCCCTGTCCAGTATTCATATAGCTAATAGCATTGGTGCTCAGCGGACATAAGACCACATTGATATAATTTTAGAAGAATAAATTAACAATATTGATTTTAGAATATCTTTATGATCGTATTTCAGAGTTTTTGATGGCCTGTGAAGTGATTCTGTTTCCAAAAGAAAAATAGGGCATAATTGAAAACTTAAAAATAATTCTTCCATTGTCCAGGGAGAAGAAATGATGTATCATCAGGCTATTTATTTCAGTCTGAATAATACATGAAGGATTATAAACAGTTCTTTATACTTTAAGGTGCATAGAATAAATTTGCTCTAGAGAGATCTTGAAAGAGAGCCCAAGTGAGTTATCAGTTGGACAATGAAATTCAGATTTTTATTGGAGCTCTATGTTTTCATAAATGAAAATATAAATTTATAAATTCATAAATAAAATGAATTTAGTCTGTCATTCCACAATTGTAGTGCAGCTGTTCTTGATTAAATGTACACTCAACATACTATTTTTTAAGAAAAACAGTACAATACTTTACAACCAATCACTCACTAAAGTAAATGTAACACAACTAGAAGAAGCTACTCGATTCAATGTTTTAACATACTGCAAGAAAACCAGTTACCACCCTCATAATAAATCAAGTTGAATTGGTAATTCTAAAATAAATACTCATATCCCTCCAGTTTGGGCCAGAATTAGACATTTAGTTTGAACTTAAATTTGTTCTTGATTTACCAATGCCTGGCTGCTTGGTAGTGCATTTTAAATGTTCATGCCTCTTGCTAGATTTTAAATGTTGAGTGTGTGCATTTTGGGGGGAAATTATGATTTTAAAATACTTTGAGACCAACAGATTAAAATATTTGAGTATAGGATTCCATAAAACTGGGCTCTGTTTTACAGTTGAAGCAATCTTTTGGTGATGACAAATGTATCGAACCATTTAAACCCCAATATTCTGTGTCGTAGCCCAGAAAGTTTCTGAAAAGTTGTTATTTCTCTAGAATCTCTAGTGCAAATGTACAAACTGAGCATATACATGTATGTAGCTTGATGCCTGTGAGCTTGCAAAGGAATGCGGTGGCCAGCTACAAAGTGAAGTGAGAAATGAGAAGTATGGATATTTATTTGCTAGTCTCAGTCGTGGATAATTCATTTGAGCTTAGTAGTGGAGTTTGCTTAATAGTAAGACATTATTTGGGAAGGTTGATTATGAATTCTCATCAGTACAATGGTCCTGTTTGTCTTGTCTAGATGCTCAAGAACTGTGTCTAACTGCTGTGGCATGTGAGTCTCTTTGACAGATGGTTCTGGACAACCGTAGCATGAAACATACAGAGCATAGCTGTTCAGCCTCCTCCCCAGCCTCCGCCAGTCACCCCTTCTAAGAATGTTGTCACTTTGGAGGCCAGACTTTCCCATAAACTGATCAATAGTTATGCTCTGCACCATTCATTTTCAAATCATCTTAACTGAGTACTTTTCAGAATATCTCTATCAGCTCCCTCTCTAGGTCACAGCTGGAAATTTACCAGAAACGTTCGTAACCTAAAACATGGACTTGGCTTTCAAAAAGTAACGATAAAGCCATGTTGTAAGGGGGCCCTCTTCTTGCTTTTTTGTTTTAATCACTTGACCCTCTCTTCAAATAAACCTTGTGGGGAGCCCCCTGCTTTGGTAGTTGACCGTTTTCTGAGAAGTATGGACACACATATTTTTCTTCAGAAAAAGGGGGCGTGCACAATGGCTCCATTGTTTTCTTCATGTTGCATTTCAAAGTCCAGTTCAATGTGACGGAACATAGAAGCAGTCAAATGGCCCTTGAGGCTTGCTTTGGACACCCTACACTTCTTGCCTCGTAGTCCTGTAATGTCAGTCGACGGCATTTATTGAGTGCCCACTTGGTTTCGGGCATGGTGCAGAGCAGCCTTCAGAAAACTTCACAAGTTGTTAGCCCTGCTTATTAAAGAATGTTGTCCTTTATGTACCAGGAGTCAAGAGGCAGCAGTCTGGAAGGAAAACGGAAGCTGGGAGGGATGTAAAATTAAATTGGTTAATTGATGTCTGTGGACACACAGATAGCTTGGCAGTATTCATTTGGGTTACTTTGTAGAAACCGTAACAGTAAAAGTCACTTATACTGACCTTGATTAGAAAAGGGATGCCTTGTGTTAATACAGAGAATCTAGGGTGGATCCATAAATTATGCAACGGTTTTCCTGATTGACCAGTTACATAACAGATTCAATGGGTAAAAATTGTTATGTGTTTAACTTTTGGTCAAGTAAATTGGATCGAATGTATCCAAACATAGAGGAAAATAGCACGCTGCCTGTCTTACTGTGCAGAATGTTCTGGTTTTATTTCCACAGGTCAGTAGTTCCCAAAGTCAAAAGAACTTGTCCTTGGTGTTATGTGATTATGTGGGCGTCGAGAATTTTGCCTGCATTAGGAATAACTAAATATTAGTTTAATTAGATAAATACGTTGGACTGAAATAGTCTTGAATTATAGCTCCCATGGTAAAAAAAAAAAAAAAAAAAAGGGGGGGGTGAGCAGTAGAAGGACAGATACTAATCTAAGCAGATTTATAAATTCAGCAAAGGTAATATAAATCTTACATACTAACGATGATCTCAGAAATACAAAGAGTTAACTAAGTACCATGCTAGAAAAGCTTTTTTGCACATGATAGCGTAGATTGAGAGAGATTCTACATTACGTTTTTAATTCATATGTAGATCTTCTCAAATAACCCTTACAACATGGAGGAGAGAAAAAAATTCTATCATTCTGAGTGAAACATTTTGTTTTGCCACTTTAATGACTTGTGGCAAAATATTTTTTCTATATTTTTAGTAGCACTTGTCCTTTAAGAATAAATTAATGAAAACATTTGAGGGAAAATAAGGCAGGCTTATGTAGCTGATTTGCAAAGACTTGTCTTACAAAGTCCCTATAAAACTGTTCTGCAAAGTCGGTTTGGAAGAGTAAGACTGTTTCCAGGGGAAAGTTATTTTACAATTAGAAGTTGTAGAAAGCTATGTCCGAGTGTAGTTTCCAAAGAGTGTCGAGTTTATCAATGGGGCTAAAATTCAGGAAGGATGGAGCAAGAGTAAAACGGTCCTCACCTTGGAAATGGTACCAAACTCCTTTCCAAGGTGCTCCAAGTTACCAACAAAGAGTGTGTCATATGTCACAATGGTTCTTGTATCTTCATTGTTTGTCTACCGGGAAACACTACTGAACAAAGCCAGTCTGTACAACCAGAGACCACGATGCAAGATACCAAGTAACCTTTATCCCTTTTCCCCATGGGAATGGACTAAGTAGATGTTCAGTTAACTACCACCTCGTGTTAGGTGTGTGCTCAAACGTTACAAGTTCTGTGTCATAGAAGCAAAAAACTTCAGAGCTGGAAGGGATCTAGCAATAAAACCCCCTTAGTTTTAACAAAGAGAAAATGGAAGCCCAGATTTGGTAAAGATTGAACAAGTTCATACAGGTGCATTGGTGGCAGAACCAAAACCTGAAATTAGTGACTCCTACCTAAGAGGTCTCTTCAAAACTTCACTTCAGCTGCTGTGATCTAACTCGTTAGGTTAAATTATTGGACGGAGACAATTATTTATTTTCTAAGGTGTTAGTTTTCTGGTAACTTCTTACTTAAAAGGTGAAATTTGAAACTGCAGTGAATGATTTTCAGATTTGCTGTCAGAGAGAACTCAGCAGCGGCTCTCAGACTACAGCTGAGAATCCAGCCTTTGCTCTCTGTCTTTAATCACTTTTCTCTTAGGATGGATTTGAAACCCAGCACCACAGATGAAATAAGAACGTTAAAAGTGCCTGGGAATTTAAGAAGATACTGCAAATATGTCACATCATGGGGGCTTTGAATGTCACGTTCTAAGTCTTGTATCAAATTCGAGTGTCCTGCTCTAAGTGTGGTCAAACATGCAAATATTTGCTTTCTGAGTCATTTGCCCTAATGACTTTGAAGAATTTTTGAGGAACAGTAATGACATTGTTCTGACCTGGCAGACAGCTTACCCCTTGTCGGAGATCCACAGACATCACAGCTGTCTAGAGAGCATGCCATTAAGGCACAGTGCTAACTCTGCCTTCCTCGACAAAATGTTAAGTAGCATATAGATGATAGCATCACCCAGGCTTTTGGGTGTTAACCACTAGGAGATAGAATTAGAAATGTTTTAGCTTCTGCAAACCCTTCACATCTTTGTATTCGATTAGGAAGTATCAGATCCATTGGCGAAGCTTGGAGGGGTCCCAAAGAGGAAGGTGTTCATTGGAAATTCTATTTTCGTAGCCCTAATATCTTCCAGGTTGATTAAATCTGTTCAGGCAGAGAATGGGAAATTTCAGCCATCACAGGAGCACCGGGGGTTTGTTTTTGTCCTTCCTTTGCCCATTCTGGTTTGGGCATCAGGCTTCAGCAGTGGGGTTTAGGGATCACTCTGTGGTATATTTGGGGCAGCCCTAATGAATGGGAATATAGATATTATATGCAACAAGCAGGAAGTTTCTTTACTGGAGAGAGAATGAGAAGGTTTCCCTGAAATGAAGAAAAGAGAGAGGGGTAGAAGAAAACTCATGGAGAAGCATTTAGAAAAAGTGTCTTCCAAGAGCTGTCAGCATGTTACGTTTTTGGTTCATACTCTCTGTGTTGTTTTCTTTCTTTAAAAAGCACTCTAATTTCTCTTCTAGGAAAAGTCAACCCCATTGGTTAATCTTTTTTCAAAGACTAAAAAGGGTCTTTATGGCAAATCTGGAAATGAAATTGAAGATCTGTCACGCTTAAAGGTATTCAAAATTGTTAAATCTGGGACCGTCAGTAGGCAAGACAGAGAAGTTTAGGTCAGTGTGGTTCAGTTAAGTATTATGAATTGTGCTTGTGTCTGTGGCTGCCTTTTATTCATTTACTTCACAACCATTTAATGCCAATGTGCATAGGTAGCTCTGTGAGGAGGTCGGTGAGAGAGACCAAGTTTATATCGTGTAAAAGAATGAGAACGGATAGTCGTCCCAACCCCATTCCAAAAGATACTAGAATGTACAGGTGGAATGAAGACTTGCAAGAGAAAGTATATTTTTAAACGAGCTTTGAAGGCGACAGTCAACATGCATGCTTGGCTGGAGGAGAAGCACACGCCAAGGCTCGGCAGTAGAATGAATGATGTATTAATGAGACAGAAAGATGCCAGGGACCAAGTCATGCTGTGAAAGCCCAGCAGAATCATACATCTAGCACCTAGGGACCTCTCCCTGATCCGCGGCGGTTAAATATTTCTTTTCCATGTGCAAGTACAGAGTTTCGGATCTCAGCTCCAGAATAAAGTGGGGACGTTAAAGATAATTTTTAGGATTTGCATCCATAGTGTTTTAAGTTGTGTCATTCTATAGTAAGGATTCCATTGAATGTTGAATCTTTACGTTTTAAAAATAGTTAACAAATTCTAAAAGTGAGGGGAAAAGGGCGCCTCTTTCAACAACTGGAAAAAATCTTGGTTTATATTCTTTCTTTGTTTGTTTGTTTCTATTCTGAATAAAATAGTTTGTATGCATTCAAGAAGAAGCGCCCATTAGAAGACTTTGTGGGGTATAGACCTTCTCTAGGCTCTAAGAACCTTAGAAAAAAAGGACAGGAAAGTTAAAACCTCACCCTTCCAGAAGAGTTTGTAAACACATCGTTAAACATCATAGCTAACTTAATTCCTACAGTACGTGGTTCAAGGATGTGGAACGTTTGATGAGAAATTACCATTTTACGATGAATTAGTTCAGTCTGCATAAAATTATTCAGGCAATATGAAAGGTTTTGCTTGATACTTTCCAGCCAATAGTCTAATCTTGTTACTGATATCGAAAGACTTGTCTTTAGGGACAATTTCGCTTAAAACTTTACTATTAAGATGTTTGGGTTCTGCTTCTCTTTAACATGAATGGGGAAGTCACGTGTCCCCTTCCCATTATTGTCACAATACTGTTGGTTCAGTTAGTAATTTAAAAAAAAAAATGGTTTTAAAAGATTCCATCCATCACCTGTGGGTGAGAAGTTAAAATAATTTTGCTGAACAGTGGTGAAGCCTCTCAGAAACTGGAGTGTAGGGTTGGATCTTTATAGGAAGAGGCAAACTCAAGGCTCATAAACTCTGGAATGAAGAGTTATTCAGAACCGGATTGCAGCACGGGGCCCCATGGAAAGTCACCATCTAAAAATGCCACTCTCAGATTTTAGTGTGTGGGGCTCTGTGAACTCAGATCTGAGAACAGGATTGCAGGAATTCTATTTTTAGTCTTTTTTTTTTTTTTTTTTAATCGTTTTTAGTTTTTAAAGAAATAATGACAAAGTGGAAAAAGGAATGGTAACCTATCAAATGTGATATAGTTCATTGCAAAATATTTTTCACAGCCCGTGTTCTTCCGATGATTGCTTCCAGTTCAAAATATTTTTTAAACATTTAATATTTAATGTATAACATGTGGATGGATGATACAAATCTCTAGACCCTGTGTTGAGTGGTTTAAAACTATTTGAAAGACAAACATATGCACACATGAAACACGTAACAAATGACGATGGACAGGACTAATAGTCACATAATTTTGTATATGTATAGCTAGGGAGAAAACCCTACTAGAGCGAATAAAGTTTAATCCATAATAGCCTATAATAAGGCCTTGATTTTTATCATAATTGGCTTCATAAACTTACTGTATATTTGCTGTGTCCCATCCCAGTGGGAAACAATTTCTTTCAAACATCCACGGTGTGATTTGAATGATTGCGTGGTGTTGAAAAGCCATCTTGATTATTTTTTTTTTGCAAAGTTTGGGAAATATTTTCAAAACACTAAAAATTAAAAAGAATGATAAATGAATCCAAGATGTTGTGCTCTCATGTGGCACAATAATGGATAACAACAAACTGCGTAATTTATAAAAAACCCAAACTTCCAGGCCGGTGTCGAATGAACCGTTTTGATGGATACGTTTCCGCTGGGTATTAAATTCTAAAAGGATGGCCAACTGTTTTCTGTAGGTCATGATTAAAAAGGCAGCGTGTATAACTCAAGTGGATGCCGCTCGGTTTAAGCAATTGCAAAAACAATTCTTATCTGTTGTGCTGATAAAGCAGGGTCATTAATAGATTTACTATTCTGCGGGAATCCAGAGACAGGGGGGATAGAATCAAAGGAGTCAAAGGCATTCATGGAGTCATACAAAAATCCTCCTGTGCAGGGACGTTTTGCACAGCAGGACCTTAAGTCCCTGTGTGAGGCAGGCTGCTTGCATGGGGACAAACAAAACGCCACCACCCCCTCCCCTGCTCTCTGTCTCCTCCCCCCCTCACCATTGACATGCATAGCTGGCCTGGTAGGTGTAAAAATAGACTGGCAGGGCTTGCACTGGAAATGGTCACCAAATGCAGCTTGCAGTTGTGTTTTGAGTTCTGCGTGACACCCGCAAGCCAGCCAGCAGATGGGGAGAACTGGTGAGGGGCGTGCAAGGGGGCTGAGCAGGGGAGCCGAGGACCCTCTTGCTGAGCTGCCCGCAGTAGTGTACCCCTGGGAGCCCTGGACAGAGTGAGGCGGGCCAGGACCGGCCCACGGGGACAGCAGGAGCTGACATGGGGAACGCAGCCCTGTGCTCGTCTTGCCACGCCGAGAAGAGTCTCAGAGCACAAGGACACATGCAGGAATCGGAGAAAACTCCAGACTACTACGGCTGCAGCAGCGAGGACGTCCAGGAACCTGGGGTGCGGGTAAGTTTTTAAGCCACGAACAAGGAGGCAGGTGGGACGGTGGCAGAAGAAATCAACAGGGGACCTCATTGGTCAAAACTCTCAATTTCCTGGAAGGAAGTCGAAAGACTGAAACCAATGCGATCAAACCACCTTGGCCATGGCTGGGTCACTGGCCTGATGTCCTGATGTCGCTTCCTCCTCGTGCTACCCAGAGCCACATGTTTGCTGCTTCTTAGCTGTCTTTAACCAGGAGCTGACACTTGGGAAGGAGCAATAACACCGTCTCTTTAATTTGACGTTTTGTCCAAAGGTGAACGTGTTATATATATTATCATAGAGCAACTTGCTGCAAAATTGTAGAGATTCATTTACATTCAGACTATCACATTATTTTTCCTGTTTATATATTCATGTAGAGTTCATTTTTCCCCAGGTCCCAGGACATTTTTTTTTTTTTAAAGCATATGCTCACTTAGAAACCCAACTCCAGCCTATAAAGGTATTCTACTTCTAATATTTGACTAACTTCAGTGAAAAGGCCTTTAAATACTGCTCTGACTTATGAGGATGATAGTTTGTGAAAAGGCTTAAAAGTGGAGCGATCAAATATTTAAGTCGACTTGGAGATTTTAATAATTCACAGGCATGATGTATTCCTTAAAAATGGGTACAAAGGCTTATTGTAATTTTTTTTTTTTTTCCCCTGGCCGGGA
This sequence comes from Eulemur rufifrons, assembly GCF_041146395.1. NCBI lineage: Eukaryota > Metazoa > Chordata > Mammalia > Primates > Lemuridae > Eulemur > Eulemur rufifrons. Next base: position 2,970,975 of record NC_091008.1, on the reverse strand, counting down.
ATCTCTTTCTGGACTATTTTGATTTTCATATTTGCCGGAGAATAAAGTTATCCTTGATCTGTCAGATTCAGGAATTTGACCTTATTGCAAGTTATTTATTTCAGACTGCAGCCACGAAGCTCAGATGTGTAGGATTTCTGAGTACGGGAGGCAGAGGCGTCTGCGTTTGTTCTGCAGTTGCCTGGAATTTCCAGAAGCCAGAACAGGATCCGGGGCACGGGAGGGGGTGCCCTCCTCTCTTTGGCTTTTACTCTGACCAGGAGGAATTTCAGCATTTCTGAGATTCGGTCAGACCACAGTGAAACTGAAACCAAAACTAAGAATTTGTCAATAAAAACAGCACGCGGGCAAATGTTTACAGTTGGCAGTGCACAGAAAGTACTGGAAGTGCAGGGGTGGTCACTCTCTGTTTCCAGAAGGAAACAGAAAGGTGGGGAGGGAGACAATCTGGGGGAAGGCGGCCGCCTGCCTGAACAACCACATAGGTGACGTTTGTAAGCAGGACCTGTCGCATTTCTCCTGGATTATGGTTTAAATCACCCACATCCGCCCGGAGAGCCACTGTCATTAGAGCTGTCACTTCTAATGCAGCTTTCTAAACAGAGGGGACGAAACAGGTGAACTGGTAGCAACTCTACACGCCCGCATTGTTGCAGTGTTGAAATCTATGCTCTCGGCATGCATTACCGTCTTTACAGGGTAGTTTCTACATGCACGGATTTTTTTTGTTTTAAATTAATTTAGCATTTAGACCATTTTTTAAAGTGTTAGTTAATAATTCCTTCAGTGTTTTTAGGTGACACAAGTGTCCTCATTTTTTTTTTTTACCTTTTCAAAATGATGAAGAAAAATGTAACACGTGAAAAGAAATGAGAGGTGCTTGAAGAATTAAATGTAAAAGGATGTTTTTTAAATGTAGAGCACAGAAATGTTGACATCTGGGTGAGCTGAGATGTTCTTTTGGGTAAAGAAGAGGGAGTGTCAATGTGATTCTGAGGCCCCAGGGCAAATTCATTCCCAACTGCGGAGTTCAGAAAACTATCTGGAAACTTTTTAAAAGAAATATTCACAGCAACATCATTACCCTGTCAAAATTCTTCTATCCCTCTTAAAATAGATATTGGCCCTGAAAAAATACGGGTTGACTTTTTAAAATTATACAATCTGAGTTCTCTGAATTAATGGATACACATATAACCTGTTGGTCATTGAATAAAATCTTCTGTTAAAGATTTTGTAGACTGGAGCATTTAATAGTTGCTGTGACATAGAAGAGATATGACAGAGGTGGAAATGGACCTGCTCTCTACCTTCTGTCCCTATATTCTGCCCAATTTCTCAACTTTTCGCCATAGGGCAAAAAAAAAAAAAAAAAAAAATACAAAACGCTAATGTTTAACATAATATCAAGGATGACTTAAAATATGTGGTTCTAGATAGCTTCAGCTTCCCACACTTAAGAAATCTATCGTCTTTCTTTACTTTTAAATGAGTACTATAAAACTGAAGTCACTCACCAGTGACTTAAACGTCTATACATTCCTTTATTACTCACATTCCAGCATTCATCCTTGTCACAATTAATGATAAATAATTATTAAGCGCTTCAGAATCTTTAATTATGACATTCTTTGTTTGAGGGGAAAAATAGGAACAGAGGCTTTTTTATTTTTTATTATTTTTTTTTCTTTTGGAAATAAGCTTAGAAACAGTTTGTAGAGTTTGTTGTGGTCTTGGGCTAAAAGTTTCAAATACATAAATTTTCCAGTTTTATTCATTAATCAGAACTAGATAAATGAAAAACATACATTTAAGACACTGAAACTATTGGACTTTATGTAAATTAATACTACATTCTTTTCTATAAGCTTTATGTAAAGTTTTGAATATTCTGACTTTATTTGTACAGATGAGGATAGCAGTGAGGAAAAAAGTCAGTCAAGACTTGTGTTGAAAACAAGCAAACAAAAATAATTTTTCCTTGAGCAATATTATCTTATCTCCACATTTGAAATTTCACCTATAGGCTTTAAGAAACATAAAGCAAATCAGTTCAGAATAATGTCCAGATATGTTATATATCTAAACTCAGGAATTATACAAAAATAATTATAGAAAATGAAACTAGGTATTATTTTGACAATGTGATAAATTTTTAAGTTTTAAAGCAAATTTTAAAAAATTGCAGTGTAAAAGATGAACAACTAATACGCCATAAACATTTTATAATTCTACAACTGGCAAAATAGTATATTATTTTTATAATGTATATGCAAACTAATGCTAGAATCTCAGAGCACAGTTCATCAAACTCTTTTTGGAAAGGGCCAGAGAGTGAATATTACAGACTTTGTGGGCCCCCTGGTCTCTGTTGTAGCTGCTCGTCTCTGCTAATTATAGAGCAAAAGCAGCCACAGTTGACAGTTAAACAACTGGGCCTGGCTATATTCCAATAATTACTAAATTTTTCTATTACTAAATTTTTAATTGACAAATTTTTCAATTCCTAAATTACCAAATAGTAATTTCAGTGACTATTTTTTCCCTAGTGTGTAAAGATAAAAATTAAAACAAGTTATCACTTTATCTAAAGTAATAAAGATATAATAGCATTCAATCTTGGAAGATTTTGTTGAGACAGATACACGTGCCTGGGAAGCCTGTCAATTGTTCTAATTATTTGGAAAGCAGTTTATATGGAAATACATTTCAAAATATGGTTGCAGTTTCTGTTTTTCTTGCATTGAGATCGCCTATTTTTTTTTTTTTGTAGTTTCTTTGTTGTAACAGATTAATTTGCTTTGTCCCAAGAGCAAAACCATAAATGTGATGCTTCATCACAGACACTAGTTAGGTTATCTATCAAATTATCACACCCTTCTCTTTTTACCTATTTACTCTCAGAGATTTTCACACTTCATTTATTTTAACAATTTTTTTCCCAATTGTATAGAGAAGTTTAGGTTCTTTATATCAGCTTTTTCATTATCCTACAAATTTTCTTATTACTTTAGACCCTGAGCCGTGAATCCTGGTGTCATTATGAAAACAATTCAGTACTTTTCTGCTAGCTGACTCAAAAGATAGTTAATCAGCAAATGTTTGTTGAACCAGGCATAGTTTTAAATGCTGGCCGTATAATGATCACAAGACAGAGTTCCTGTGGTTGGGGACACAGACTTTAAATATTTATGAGAGGATGAGGAAGCGAGTGCCTAGGTGAGACAGGAACATGGCGGGCATGTCCCAGGGATAGAGGTTGGTTAGATTCTGTCTATGAATAAGGCACAGTGAACAAGAAGAACGGACAGCAATGAGAGATGAGACGTAGGCATGAGCCTATCTTGGCAGAAGTGTGATTTCTTTCTCAATTGTGGTAGGTCTTGGTAAAGGATTTTGAATTTCATTTAGTATAGTGAGAAGCTTCTGGAAGGTTCTAGTCTAGGAAATGGTGGGACTTCATTTATGCTTCAAAAAGATCTCTCTCTCTCTCTCTCTCTTTCCCTCCCTCCGTCCCTCCCTCCATCCCCTCTTCCTCTTCCCTCTCTTTACTGAAGGATGTATTTTTGTTTTTACTGAAGGATTTCTTGGGAGGTTATAAAAGAAAAAGAGAGTGTTTTTGGCTTAAGCACCTGGGTACAAGATAGTGCTGTTTACTAAGATGGAGGGGTGTGGGGGGAGAGAGAGGAGAGAGAGATGATTCCTTATCTGAAGCACATCAGCATGTCAAGAGAGTCAAACTTTTCTCCCATTTTGAACTTTAAAAGGATAGAAACAAGGAACTTTAAATGGTAGAGTGAGCATTCTCTTCTGTAGCGGTTTTATAACAGAGAAGGAAAATTTCTTCATATAGTTAGATTTGATATTAAACCCTAATCGGAGCCAAAAGGGTAGTGAAAATCATTCTGGTAAAGCGTGTCAAAACTATGAAATGGTAGAGCTTTTTGGATGATTTATTTACAGGTAAAGATTGGAAGAAGGGAAGACAGAACTGTTCTCTAGGAACTTACGATATAGTTTTAGAAACGGGACTTACCCACATGCAGTCAATTAGCTACAGAAGGAAGTAGACAGTTGAGCGGTGACATGAGTGACGAAATGAGTCCTTATAGGATGCTCATGAAGGGAAGGACCAGGGCAGGCCTCAGTGCTCTGGGACTCATATTCAGGCCATGTGGAGCAGAACAGCTGTACCCATTGTTTACAGTTCCAGATGCTTCCATGCTGGCTAATTAAAATAGCCACTGCTGTGAGCTCACCAAGCTGCCCCCTGTGAGGCTAGTGAGACCCCATTCTCAGGATCCCCCAGCCCACTGCATGCCCCAAGTAAGCAAACAAAGGGAAAACGCCTGGAAGCTTCCAGAACCACCCCCCCTCTAGTGGTGCAGCCAGTGTCCATTGTGATGTGTTGGTGCCTGAGCTGAACTACTTGGTAAATATTTTGCGTGTCCGTCCTGCCAATGGAGAGCGTGGAGCCTGACCTTGATCTTGGACACAGAGGACAGTCTGGGTTCCTGCTGGGGAGGAAGGACCCTTGTGCACTCGCTAAGCATTTGCAGAGCCAGGCACTGGGCTTACCCTACCGCAATGAATGAGACGTGCAAGCTGGGCTTGCAGGAGTGGAATCCAGGGGTGGGGAGAGCAGGAGTCTCTAGACTGTGTTACAGTGTGGCGCAAAGGCACAGGGCATTGCAGAGTGACCACTCGGTCTGAGAAGGTTGCAGAAGTCAAGTCCTGAAGCATTTATGGGAAGATCACACCCTTAGTCTTGGTCACTAGTGACATCAGGATGATTGAGAAGCGGTGTGTAATACCCATGGCTATAATACCCAGTGAATATTGGGCATGTGCTGAGCCCATAAAGTTTGGACCAAGACCATGGGATCAGGCTATCAAGAGCTTCATAAGCCAAGATTTAGAATTTGAACTATATACTAGTGAAAGAGAACTGATCAAAGGCTGTTTTAGAAGAATCAATTCGGTTGTGCTTTGCATATCATAAGCTCTGCTGTCTTTGAAGTGCCAAAGTGCGTACCACCTGGTAGGTGCTCCATAGATATTTGTGAAAAGGACGAATGAATTAATGACTAGGAAGTCACCCAAGGTAGCAGATCTAGTTGTGGACATTTTCCAGCCGCAGGTGACAAGCCCCCAGATGAAACCAGAGACTATCAAAATTGAAAAGGTGATGGAGAAAACAAACAAGAAAAACCACTTCTAAAAACATTTAAAGAAGTTGGTGACTAAGAAGTTTTAATCATAACCATCTGCTCAAAAAAGAAATGTGCGCTTCCTGCAATTGCATACATTACTGGTATAAAATATTAATTGCATAAAACTTATTCACTGGCTGGGCATGGTGGCTCATGCCTGTGATCCTAGCACTCTGGGAGGCTGAGGCAGGAGGATCGCTCGAGGTCAGGAGTTTGAGATTAGCCTGAGCAAGAGCAAGACCCTGTCTCTACTAAAAATAGAAAGAAATTATCTGGACAGCTAAAAATATATATAGAAAAATGAGCCGGGCATGGTGGCACATGCCTGTAGTCACAGCTACTCGGGAGGCTGAGGCAGGAGGATCGCTTCAGCCCAGGAGTTTGAGGTTGCTGTGAGCAAGGCTGACACCACGGCATGCCAGCTCGGGCAACAGAGTGAGACTCTGTCTCAAAAAACAAGCAAACAAACAAACAAACAAAAAACTTATTTACTCTAGAAAATAACAGATATTTTCTTGAATCGTTATTCATTCTCTAAACATCAAGGTGTACATAAAATGCAATGGTTGCATTTTAAAGAAATTCGGTGAAGGATTACATTGTAATCAGAGGAATAATTGTAATGTAAACAATCAATAGCTAGTATGTTTCTATTACATTTTTCTTACGATGAGGGACATCCAAATCGAATATTTCTATTTATTTGCACTAGGTAATAACTTTTCAGTAATATTTTTCTTCCGCATTTAATAAGATTAGTTCCATTGTACATATAGTGGCTTTGTCAAAGTCACATGCTTAGTGACAGAGCTGAGCATACTCTGTGGAGAGAGCTCTCTTTTCAACCATATCTTGCTGCCTTCCCACGCAGACATCTGCCGTGCCTCTTACTCATTTTTTGTTGCTGTGTTGGATTTTATGCCCCTTTAGTGAAAATTTATTATGCCACCAAAAAAAAAAAAAAAAAAAAATCCACTTTTTTCCTGATCCCTTCATTTTCATTTAAGAGTGTCTCTTTGAAACTTTCGGCATATTATATTATATTTGATTGTCAAAATTTTAGGTGTGTTTGACTTTTTAAAGTTTATCCCCACAGCACATTTTATGTGTGTGCTTACGTGACCGTAGTAAAACTTTTTTGGACCTTTCTTTAATATTTGCTTATAAGAATTAAAAACATTGCAATGATTATTTGAAGTATAATCGTTTCAGTAGTGACTTTGAGCTGATGAAATATATCTAAAAGCTATGTGAAACCCAGATGTTTCATAGTAGCGATTGTGAGTTTGAAACTATGTTTTTGATGGGTTGTGAGTATCGCTGACAGGCAGTTTATTTTAAATATGGGTTTTTTGTTTTTTTTTTTTTGTACTCTTTACCTATTTCAGTCATCAATGAGTTACAAAGGGGAGCTCTGAAGTAGATCTTAGATTCTACTGGATACTGTAGCAATTCTAGCTTCTAGTTAGTCTAACACCTCTACTAAATAAACACATTGTGTACTTACATCTCTAAGACTGACACATTGTCTAACAAAGAATTCTCACTCTATCAAGGAAAAATACATGAAATTATCTGCCACAAGGCAGAAACAATGTGTTAAAACTAGAGCTGAAGTCTCTTCAGTTTTGCTACCTTTGTATCATATCGTATCTTTCTAGATTGTTGGCCCCTGAAGGAAATTGTAAAGCATCCAATACAACTAGTAGCACAGAAGTACATAGGAAAATTTGTAAAACCTTTTCCTTTTTGAAAACCTCTGGTTGTTATGCATAGAATTTCTCCCCAGAGTTACAAAAAGAAAAGGGCATTTTTAAGGAATAAAAGGCAAAACAATCTTCTATTAATAAGGTGTATGTTTCACAAATGTATTCAAACATCTATAATACATAATTATTTCTTTTAAAAAGTGGCTTTTGATGTTCAGCTATTATGCATTCTTACGTCATACTTTTTGATGGACTAGATGATCGATAATGACGTAGGAATAAAACGTATTTGGGATTGTGTAATAAATACATAGACTGAAAGGTCTAGTTAATCCTTTGTGGTAGCACCTCCCAAAGTGTATTCCATGAACCAAGGCATCAGAAGAACCACCTGGGGTGTTTAAAATGATGTAGATTCCTGGGCCCCCCTCCAGACCTCCTGAATTAGAATCTAAGGGGTGAGAGCCAAGAAAATTTATTTAACACGATTAAGCATGATCTCTAAGTAACTTTTTTTTTTTTTTTTTTTTTTGGAGACAGAGTCTCACTCTGTTGCCCAGGCTAGAGTGCCGTGGCATCAGCCTAGCTCACAGCAACCTCCAACTCCTGGGCTCAAGCGATCCTCCTGCCTCAGCCTCCCAGGTAGCTGGGACTACAGGCATGCGCCACCATGCCCGGCTAATTTTTTTCTATATATATTTTTAGCTGTCCAAATCATTTCTTTCTTTCTTTTTTTTTTTTTTTTAGTAGAGACAGGGGTCTCGCTCTTGCTCAGGCTGGTCTTGAACTCCTGACCTCGAGCGATCCTCTCGCCTCAGCCTCCTAGAGTGCTAGGATTACAGGCGTGAGCCACTGCACCCGGCCTCTAAGTAACTCTTAAGTGCACTAAAGTATGCTAACCATTGCTTGATGGTGTAAGGGATTGATTTTACCAGAAAGAGAGGGCTGAATAGGTCCCATCAGCACATGAGGGCAGAAAAGTAAAAGAAACCCTTCATGTTTTATTAAAGCTCTTCTTATCCAGGTTAATTCAACTTATCACCAAAACTCTATTTAGTGGCAATTAAAGAAACCAAGGCTACACAGGACACCTGGGAACAGAAGACAAGGCCCCCTGCGGTTCTTATGCATCACCTTAGAAGTAAGAAAGTGTCTATGCTGTATTACAATGGAGTTTTAAACCACAGTACCTAGAATAAATTTAAGTTCCACTTCCAAAAACTAACAATCACTGTGTACCTATATAGAGTTCTTTTATTCGTTGTTTAACCTTGTCAACTTCCATCAGAAATCTGGTCACTGAAGCACCCTAAGACAATGTTATGATAATGTGTCCTGAAATTAAGAACAATGAAAACCTATTCATAAACTATCATATGAGATCTAGAATATCTTTCAAAACTTTTGAATGGTATAGGCAGCACTTACTTTGTAATGTGAGTTTTTTTTTTTTTTGAGACAGAGTCTCACTCTGTTGCCCGGGCTAGAGTGAGTGCCGTGGCGTCAGTCTAGCTCACAGCAACCTCAAACTCCTGGGCTTAAGCGATCCTACTGCCTCAGCCTCCCGAGTAGCTGGGACTACAGGCATGCACCACCATGCCCGGCTAATTTTTTGTATATATATATTTTAGTTGTCCATATAATTTCTTTCTATTTTTAGTAGAGACGGGGTCTCACTCTTGCTCAGGCTGGTCTCGAACTCCTGACCTCGAGCGATCCACCCGCCTCGGCCTCCCAGAGTGCTAGGATTACAGGCGTGAGCCACCACGCCCGGCCTGTAATGTGAGTTTTTAAAAGTAAAAGACAGAGTATTACTATGCCAGCTTTGTAAACTCCTTATCTATACACACATTTATAGAATATATGTAGAAAAATTCTAGAAGAAAACACATCAAATTATGCAATAGGTTTGGTTAATGCAATTGTAGCTGCTAACCATAATTTTGTTTTTTTATTCATTTTTCAAATGTTCTACCATGAAAATGTATGTATATATAAACACATTATATATACCTATGTATTTTATATATACACATATAAGAAGGCTAGGGGGATTATATATATATAATGATATATATATTTATATATATATATAATGATTATGTTTATATAATGATCCCTTAACCTTTTTAAGATCTGGTCTTGCTGAATTGGCAGTGAACATTTTGAAGAGGAGTAGTACTGTTTGTACAACATGTGCAAAGGATAAAAAAGTAGAATACTTCAGTAATGCAAAATGAAGAGTATAATTAATATATGATCAAATAGAACGCTGTAATTTTTATAATTGCAAAAGTTCAATGGATATCAGAGCAACTAATAAAATATGTTGTAGAGTTTCATTCTTAGTAAACTTTCTTTTGAGTTAAAGAACGAAATTGTGTGTATTTAGTAATCTACACTTCCTCTTAGACTGTGTAGTATCCTAAATATATACAAATACAATTTTCATTAAAAGTCTTGCACAACATGAATAGTCTATATTAGAAAAATTGCTTCCAGTGTGAGAAAAAGATACTGCTTTCGAATACTAGTTTTTAAATCTATTTACTCTTCTGTGATTTTTGTCATCATTGTACAAATTAGATCCCCCCTCCTCACTACTGCACTTGACTAGTCTTAAAAAAAAAAAAAAAAAAATTAGGAATAACTTACTTATTTTCCAAGTTTCCAGTGGCAACACTGTGTCAATAGCTTATATTTTCATCATATATTTAATTCAGTTATTATAGTATACACAAAGAAAAATACATAAATTGTAAATGTTCATCTTGATATTTCTCAGAAAGTGTACACACGTGTTTAATAGAACACAGAACTAGAATGGTATTAGGTTATTAAGTATGAAATGTCCGATTTCCTTAAGTACTAAGTTTGACAGTTGATATCTCTGACATTTCACTTTGACACTTCTTGTTTTATTTTTATTGTGAAGGTACATCCTCATTCTTTCAAATGCATGGTTTGGCTTGTGATTATCTTTCCAATTTTTTTTAGAGCAATTTTTATGAAACCATGGATAAGTCAAAAATCCGTGTTATTTTTGAATATGAGTTCTGTCGTGGGACCAATGCAGCGCAGAGAGCTCGAAATATCAACAAAGTGTTTGGGAAGGATGTGACTAATGAACGCCCAGTATGTCGATGGTTTGAGAAGTTCCATTCTGGTGATTTTAATCTCGAAAATGAGCCACGTGGGTGACCTGAGACCAGGGTGGATAATGAGGAGCTGAAAGCTGTAGTGGAAGCGAATCCAACTCAACCTATGGGCGAATTAGCAGCAAAGTTTGACGTTACTATTCCAACAATATTGGACCATTTGAAACAAATCGGCGAGGTACAGAAGCTGGATAGATGGGTACTGCATGAATTAAATGAGCATCGGAAGAGAAATCATCTCGAAGCTTGCCTTTCTTTGCTGTTAGGACATAAAGGTGAACCATTTCTACACTGTATTGTTACATGTGATGAAAAATAGATACTTTTTGACAATCGCAAGCATTAGACGCAAGAGCTGGATAATGATGAAGTGCTGAAACACAGTCCCAAACCAAATAGTCATCAAAAAAAGCTAATGGTGTCTGTTTGGTGGTCCAGTGCTGGTATTATCCACTATAGTTTCATGAAACCTGGTCAATCGATTACAGCGATGTCTACTGCAACCAGCTGGATGAAACGATGAGGATGCTTGTGATTAAGCAGCTGAGATTGGTCAATAGAGACAGGCCAATCCTCTTGCAAGACAACACTCAACCACATGTAGCACAAATGATGCTGCTCAAACTACAGAGGCTGGACTTGGAAACTCTCTGTCATCCACTGTATTCACCAGACCTTGCACCAACTGACTACCAGTTCTTCTGGGCTTTCAACCACTTCTTGCAAGGAAAAATATTCAATTCTCAACAAGCTGTGGAAAACACCTTTCATGATTTCATCACTCGCTCTCCAGGCTTCTTCGCCGCTGGCATAAACGAGCTACCAGTTAAGATGGCAACACTGTGTCAATAGCTTAGGTGCATACTTTGATTATTGTACTGTTTCTTGTTAAACTACACTTTTGATTTGAAATCGGACATTTCGTATTTAATGACCTAAATTAGACTATTATCAGCAAGCAAAAACCTCTTTCTGATTCTTTCCAGAAACTACTACTGATCTCTAACACTATAGGTTAGTTTTGCCAGTTTTTGAATTTTAATAAATTATATAAAAAAGATGTCCTTTTTTGTGTCAGACTTCTTTTGCTTAGCGTTATCTTTGTGAGATCTATCAATGTTGCATATTGTTTAATATTCCATTTTCACTCTCTTTTAAAGTATAGGAATTGTAGAAAGGATTCATGAATCTCTGCATAGTATTGCAAAATAATCTTAATGTTTTGGAAGGGATGGAATTGGTCTACTATAGGTGGTTCTTCCTCTTCATGGATGGTATCTTAGCGGAAGCATGCATGAGTGAAATGTATCTAGTGTGCTACCAAAAATCGATGTTAAAATGTAGTACTAAGTTAAGGGGAAAATATTGCTGCCTTTATATAAAAATGAAATTTCAAATGATCTCATATATATATAAAAAAAAAGATATTTGCTTAAAATATCCAGGCAGAATTTATCTATTCAGTGAAACTTAGATATTGTTCTGATGCCAATTCTCAATTTTATGTGTTGATAATTAACTTAAAAACATTTCAAAAGTAAAAATGCAAACACCTAAATTTACTCTGGCTACTCCCCTTGGCTAAAAGGTTTATAGAATTCACTTTTATGTCCGAACCAATTTTCTTAGTACATAAGCCATTGGGTTGAGAACACTCTTTTGGAAAATTGCATTAACTCTCTTCCGAATATTAGAGCACCTGTCAGTAATTTTCATTTCGTAGCAATCTAAAGTCCTGTTGGATGACACTAGAAATGTAGGTTAAGCTGCATACTTGAGCTGGAATGTACAAATCTGTGGTTTATAGAAGTTTTTTATTATTGGTGGCAACTGAATAGAAATTGTCATGTGGGATTTTTCAGTGCAAAGTGATTTCGATCACTTACGTGTTCTGACTGTAGGAAGACGGTGGGTGGAATTCTTTCTGAAAAATATGAGTATCTCCAGCATGCAGTTTTTGATTGCCCCCAAAGTTTTGGTTCTCAGCAAGATAGCAATAAAAATGTGAGCTGACTTAAACAATCCAGCAGTCCCTACATAAAAGTATGAATAGTTAAGTAAGAGTATCCGGATATCACAAAGATTCTGTTGGGCAGCATCTTCATCCTTAGAGACAGAACACACCCAGTTCCGGTTCCCTTTTTGTCCCTTTGTGCTGTACACTTCAGCATGTTTTTAAGTACTCGAGTATAGCTTAGACCTGCCGGCAACATGGTACTGCCAACAACTTTCACATTTAAAGAAAATCATGTGTATGCATCCATAATTTGATTTGCTATTGTTGTTTTGCATTTATCTCCTCCAAGAAAAAACACAAGTATATATATATTAAAAAAAAACCACCTCAGTAAGTATCCTCTGTGCCTGTTGCTGGGCTAAACGCATTCAAATTGTCATATTAATCTTTCTATCAATTCTAAAAAGTACATTTATTTTTTGATAAGGAAATTGAGATATACAGAAACCCAAGATCATACAACTCATGATTTGCTCAACATGGATTTGAACTTATCCTACATTCCCAGGAAGAGACCTAACGAATTGTAAAATTTTTTCTTGCATTCATATTCAAGTTTTTCCCCTCAAGTTATTTACTACATTACTACATTTATTTTCTACTGCTAGGAAAAGGTAGAGCTCAGGGTAGGCAGGTAAATCACCCTGTTTTTATAAAGGCATGACTACTTCCTAAGAAAACCCACAGTTTCCTCAAATGCCAAAAAGACCATGTGTTTTGCTTAAGGGTAATCATCCAGCAGATATTTGTGGAGGGTACACCATAAGCCAGAGCGATTGTGAGAGGAGGTGTTCTACATCACTCTCTTAAGGCTGGTTGAGGCTGGTGGCTGATTCACACTTTTAGACAAGTGCTTCTCAAGCTTGAATAATGCATTGATTCTTTTAAAGCATAAAAAAAAAAAAGTATGACCTCCACGGTTATTTTTATTGCAGTGTTAAATATGAAAAACATAAAAACCACATAAAACTCCTTAAATGCTGATACCACTACTAAAAAGAAACTTTTCCATATTAAGCAAAACTTACTTGAGTTTTATTAGTATCATTTACATAAATGACACCCACTTAATAGAACAGATACAAATTTCTAAAACTAAGTAAAAAAAATATTGAGATTAATAGTAAAAAGATATAAACTCAGAATTCTATGTTTCCTTGAATATTTTTCTGAATTTGACTTCAGTAAAAACAATAGAAAGAATACTTTCTGGCAACCATGTTCAAACTCTTCGTATTTATAAGTTTAAGGGTTTGTTTCCTATTTCGGGCTAATAAAACTTAAAGCTCTCGGAGGAATTTGCCATTGTCAATTTTAATGGTGTACCACTGAATAATCTTTCAAAGTTCTCTTTATTTACTTGGAGACGAAATTAGTATTGTGATAGAATTGTGTACTCAGTCCAACAAAAGCTAAAATTGGGAACATTGAAACAAAATGTTTCACTGTGGATTTTGTATTACACTCATTGCTAATGGCCAATGCCAGTTGGGCTCAATGAAGCGTCTGAGGCAAACGTTTATTTGCAACATGGACATGCTCTTGACCGCTGTTGCTCAGGCTCTTTCGGTTCATGATGTCTATACCATCCTTCTATGTCTGATGCCCAGATTCTCTGACTGTTCTTTTCTCTCTGTATACAGCAAGACTTTCTGCAGATCATTCATCTATATATTATTTAGACTTCACTTGTGCACTGAATTATAAACACAAAGGCATATGCCAAAATTATATGGTTATACTCACAGGGGAGCCATCCAGATGACCTGGAATATGCTACTTTTTTCCTTATTAGATTATTATTGAAATGTAAGCACAGAATTTTTAAAAAAATCTTCCAGCAAACTCATGGCCTCCTGTGAGTATGCCCCCTAGAGCCTTTGGGGAAGCTCTCTTTTAGTATATAACGTGGCTCTATGAATGCACATAGAGCCTTTCCCGTCCACACTGCTGGGTGCTAAGAAGGTTGTTCTGTTTTTCTAACATTCAGATACAAAAAACAAAACAAAACATGTAGAACTATGTCAAGAAGAGTTTGAGAGGAAATTTTTCTTTCTTGGCTTGAGATGTCATACTAGGGGTAGAAAGGGGGCAAGTTTTAACGACATCCATCTGTTAGAGATTAAAAATAGGTGGGACTCAGCATTTGAATTTCTCATCCAGAGTCAGACTTTATAGGCAGAAGTATAATTGGTTCTAGGATTTGAGGGCCTTAGGAACAGAAGGCAGCAGAGGAGAGAGGTTAGTGTTCTATTTATCTGAGACTTTCTCCCAAAGGAGTGGCTAGTGCCTCATTTTTTTTCTTTATTGTACTTTTATTATGAAATCTCTTGCTTGAGCAAAGAAAAACCTATTTTGAAAGCATGCTTTCTCCCCCTACTTATACTTGATGTTAAAATTCTTCCTTTTGTGATAGTCGGTTGAGAAGCACAGCATGGTAAAAATTGCAGCATCTCTCTCCATGAATGTTTGAATCCTCTTCCATCTCTGTATTGATTGAGCGTAACCAGACTAACCACTGTTTATCCAAAGCTCTGCGTCTAGAGCTCTAATCACAGATTGACCTCATTGTGGGATACGATGTGCGTGTGTCCGTGGACGGGGAAGAAGAATATATATTTCTATGCAGAAATATACATTTGACCTTCAATAATGCCAGTATCTATGCATAAATTTTGAAACCTCATTTTGATTCTGTCCTTCAAGCACACATTCTTGGACCATTGCATAATAATAATTCCATTTAATGCATTTTCTCACTTTGGGAAAACTAGATTCCTTAACAGGGTTCTAGAAGAGTCCACCTCATACGAGAGTCTCCTGTGATTCAACTGGTGAAGTGGTCCCTGGCAGGATGGTTTAGATATTCCATTTCCATTGGGTTTAGCCCCTCCAGAACACTGGCAACATGGTTTGATAAAATCCCAGGGATTAGCTGCAACTCTTTGACTTGTATCCACTTTTAAATAGTTCAATTCAGAAAAGAGAAAAACAGTGATGAAAACTTTTTGCTCCTATGTAACAGCAAAAGCAATCCTCAGTGTCATTCCCAATCCCTCGGTGTGAGGGTAGGGATGGCCGCCAACAACTCTCTCTCCGGCTGAGCCACCCTCTTTAGTGTGGTTGTGATTTACAGTGTGAGTATGTACAGCCAGGGCAGGACTGTGGTTAGCACGGATGAAATGAGCCTATAGCTCACAGGTTGGAAATCTGTAGTAACATCTGCTTTGATACTTTGGAGGGGTGGAGTGGAGTAACAGATAAGACTTACAGCTCTGAGCCTGATAAACATCAATTAAATCTTGGATCTTACGCCGGGCGCGGTGGCTCACGGCTGTAATCCCAGCACTCTGGGAGGCCGAGGTGGGTGGATCGCTCGAGGTCAGGAGTTCGAGACCAGCCTGAGCAAGGGCGAAACCTCGTCTCTACTAAAAATAGAAAGAAATGATCTGGACAACTAAAAATATATATAGAAAAAATTAGCCGGGCATGGTGGCGCATGCCTGTAGTCCCAGCTACTCGGGAGGCTGAGGCAGGAGGATCGCTTGAGCCCAGGAGTTGGAGGTTGCTGTGAGTGAGGCTGATGCCATGGTACTCTAGCCCGGGCAACAGAGCGAGACTCTGTCTCAAAAAAAAAAAAAAATATCAAATCTTGGATCTTCCACTGAAAAATGTGTGACTTTGGCAAATCTTTAAAGGTCTTTCTTCGCCTATGAAATGAGCACCGTAATAGTTCCTTCCTCACGTCATTATTGTGAGTATTTATGACATAATGCAAATGGCTCCTTTAGCTCTGTTCCTGGCCCACAGTCGACACTCAATAAATGTTCCCTCCAATGATTTGTGTCATGTGCACATTGAAAGTACTTTCTGGGAACAACCTTTAATATAATATATAGCACACAGATTTATTTTTTTAAAAAAAACTATATACAGGAATAATATTTTCATACATCTGTGACATAAAATTTTGTTTTTATTGTTTTATGATAAAAATAATGATTCTTGTGCGATATTGATGTGCTGTGACATAATACATAGTATAATGTTTCATTGTGGTTTTTTTTGGAGACACAGTCTTACTCTGTCCCCCCAGCTAGAGTGCCATGGTGTCAGCCTCGCTCACAGCAACCTCCAACTCCTGGGCTCAAGTGATCCTCCTGCCTCAGCCTCCCGAGTAGCTGGGACTACAGGCATGCGCCACCATGCCCGGCTCATTTTTTCTATGTATTTTAAGTTTTCCAGCTAATTTCTTTCTATTTTTAGTAGAGACGGGGTCTCGCTCTTGCACAGGCTGGTGTTGAACTCCTGACCTCAAGCAATCCTCCCACCCCGGCCTCCCAAAGTGCTGGGATTACAGGCGTGAGCCACCGCGCCCGGCCAGGCCCACTGTTAAGTTTTGTGGCAACAAACCTGAAGGTGGAAAAATCCCCCTGGCATTTAGCATTTGCTGCAAACAGCAAAATGATTTCATAGAATATGCATTTTTATTTTATTTTATTTTTTTAGAATATGCATTTTTAAAACGAGTGGCCATTCCGTCCCTGCAGCATTGCAGAGAGACGGAGGGAACTCTGCCACGGGCACAGCTCTGGGGCAGGACGAAGAGGGCGGCGTGGCAGCGGTGTGGGGACAGGGAAGAACAGCGTGACAGGTACCCCGCTGTGATGCGTTCCTGAAGAATCAGAGCTCGGATTCCGGACGTGTAGACTTCAGTGAGCCCTTTCGCCTCTTAATAAATCATCGCTCTCATTTGTAAATATATGAGCCACTATGGTATTTGGGTTAACAGTGAGGCAATCTAGTTCCACAGTTTTCAGCCTTCCCATGTGTAAGTCATTTGGACAGTACGCAAGTCATCATCTTTGAAACTCCCAGTGGAAATATCTATCCATTTCTATCTCTGCACGTCACCGCAGATCCTCATAAATAGCTGTGACACAGTGGGCCAGGAGTTCCTGCCAAGCCCATTCTTCCAGCGAGGGAGGCAGTGTAGACTAGAATGGAGGATGATTCTTCCAGCGAGGGAGGCAGCGTAGACTAGAATGGAGGATGATTCTTCCAGCGAGGGGGGCAGTGTAGACTAGAATGGAGGATGATTCTTCCAGCGAGGGGGGCAGTGTAGACTAGAATGGAGGATGATTCTTCCAGTGAGGGAGGCAGTGTAGACTAGAATGGAGGATGATTCTTCCAGTGAGGGAGGCAGTGTAGACTAGAATGGAGGATGATTCTTCCAGCGAGGGAGGCAGTGTAGACTAGAATGGAGGATGATTCTTCCAGCGAGGGAGGCAGTGTAGACTAGAATGGAGGATGATTCTTCCAGCGAGGGAGGCAGTGTAGACTAGAATGGAGGATGATTCTTCCAGTGAGGGAGGCAGTGTAGACTAGAATGGAGGATGATTCTTCCAGCGAGGGAGGCAGTGTAGACTAGAATGGAGGATGTTTGGTTAGGAGTCATCATCAAACCCGCATCTCGCTTCCTAATGGGTAAATGATGTCTCTCTTCATGCTTCCATTTTCTCTTCAGGCAGGCACCATATCACAAGAGAAATCGTGACAGTTGTGTGAGTTCCTTGACACCTAGCAAAAGTTTGTCGTCATTATGACATCACGGTTCAAAGTCAGACTTTTTCCACCAAGCCAGAGGGGCAGTGGGTTTTGTAGCTATATTCCTGGAGCAACTCTCCTTAGAGCTTTTCTTGAGGAGAATTCAGCTGATTCTTCCAGAATCAGACTTTGATAGGAGTGTGGGAAGATGAGAAATGTAAAAAGCAGTCTCCGTCCAGAGTGATCATATTTACCAAGTGATTTCAATCTGGTGTTGTGTCAGCTGGTTTAAATTTAATCGTGTTTTCCCAAAGTCACTGGGATCACAGAATTTGCATGAGCCCTGTCTACACCCGGCGAAGTGGTGTTATTCCCTTTCCCCAAAGCATCCTCGGAGCTTTCTGTCATTCCCTGGTCATGAGGACAGGTGACTGCTAAGTGACCATACTCAGTCTTCTTCCTCAGACTTATCTGAAAACCAACAGCAAAGAAAGAGAAAGCAAAAAACCTAGTACCTTTCATTTCTTTTGGTTTTCTGATTCTCTGTTGACTGTCCATTAGGCTCAGTATAAAGTCACTAGAATCCTGAAGCTGAAATGAATAACATTGATATTTGGAGTAGTGTAAATGCGTCTTCGAATGTGCTTGAAGATTTGGAATAAAGCAGGAACAACTATTTTCATTTCACTGGTTCTTTTATACTCTTTAATATAGTAGAGCACGTTTCCCGTTGACTTTTAACATACCTAACGCTCTAGAAATATCGCGAAGCGGCAACCTTATACGGTGAATGATGATTTAACGTTTTGAACGCAGCGGTAAAAGATTTCCCACGGAAGCTTTTCTGACTTGCAGTGGAAACATTCTTTCTGGACTGGATGGGTTTTTATTTCATCAGTCGCTCACCAAAGGTCTTTTCTTTTTCTCGCAGTCTGACAGCAATGCCAGCTTCCTCCGCGCTGCCAGAGCAGGCAACCTGGACAAAGTAGTGGAGTATTTGAAGGGCGGGATAGACATCAACACGTGTAACCAGGTAGGAGCACAGCCGCTGGCTCTGCGCTGTACGATGAAGAAACACTAATCATCCAGACACAGCCTCAGAGCCCAAGGCTATTTTTTTTTTTGTCTTTATTGCATTTACTAAAATATCAGTGACTCGCACTTAGGAAACCCCATTTTTGCCCCCTTACCAACTTTTTGAGCATCGGATATTTGTATCTAGAGCTAATATTGCTGGCAAAGTAGATAGATCGAAAATACAGCAATTGAATGCCAGTTTTGTCTATGAAACGATCTGTTCCACCCTTAAGTGGAACATGGACCAAGAATGGTGTTTTACTTTTCTCATTTATCATTAACTAGTAATCCAGACATTGACTTCTTTTCTTCTCTGTTACGTGCATCTTACTCGTGGTTAACTGATCGTTATAATTTAGGATGGAGACATAAGAGGATACGATTAAAATTATCTCCCTGTTCTCTTGGTTTCAAAATATGGCTTATGATGAGAAGAGTTTGAAACTATTGGCTTAAATGAAATGTTTCAATTATTTATTCATCACATCCATTTGATGAAGAGAATATTGTAGAGAATATTATACATGTTGGATATGATTTGGTACCAGGAATGTTGATATTTTTGTGCTATTTTTGACTAAGATTTTTATACCATGAATTGAAGTATCTAGTAGACTCCAGTATTTGCTATTGTGTGCTAAATGTTAGTGGTGTTAGTCGGAGGGGACCAGTGGAGAGGGGGTGTTTGACAGAGACCTGACTAGGAAGGGAATAATCCTGGCTAATTTTAAGTTAACAAGAGGTAAATTTCACTATTGTGTTCTAAATCATCTACAGAATGGTTGTTTCTACATCCTGGTATATATTGAACCCTGTTATCTTTATAGGCCCCTGAAATCAGCAAATCTCTCAAATACAGCTTTTCGAAAAGTGAACCTGTTCTCTTATCTCCAAATTCACTCTACTTTCAAATTCCTACCTGCTGATGTCCTCATCAATGTGTACATTTCAACTCAATTGTCCCCCATTCTCCATCCCCCCCCCCCCCACCTCCAGCTCAACACTCTCTTGGTTCACCTTCTACATCCAAATTACATTAACTCGGGCCACATCATGGTCACTTACCCGGGTTATCATGACTGTTCCTTAATCAGGTTCTGTCTTCAGCGTCCACTCTGGTCAATCCTCCACAGTGTGCCTTGAGTGATCTTTCTGAAATAAAAACATGGTTATGACACTTCCTCCCCCCTCCCTCCCCGACTTCCTATGGCCACCAATGCCCGGATCCATGGGTCAGTTCTATGAGAACCACCCGGAGGCTTTTGCAGATGGTACTTACCGGATTTCCCTTGCTCCTCTGGAGAGTCATTGGCGCAGGAAGCATTGTCACTGATGACAACATGTCTCATCCTTTAGGGGAATGTGTCTCTTGTCATGAAAAGATGTTGAGAGCTACTTGCTGTTGGGAAAAGCATTCTGCTGTGGCCTTTGAGCCATCCCTGCAGTGACTTGTGGGGAGAACAAGAATGAAAGACCCCGGGGCTGAGCTTCCTCCGGGCCATTTCTCAGGGTGCTGCTTCCAGGCAACGCCTCCCCCAGATAAAAAGCAGGCTGTGTGCACGGCCAGTGTTCTCCTTTAAGGCAGCTCACCTGTGCAGGTATCCGTCATTGGTCCTCTGTGTCAACCCTGTTAGATTTGGAGGGAGAAGGGCATAAGGAACTGGGGTAAGCAACACGCTGACACTCAGACATTGCT
Organism: Eulemur rufifrons; assembly: GCF_041146395.1. Classification (NCBI taxonomy): domain Eukaryota; kingdom Metazoa; phylum Chordata; class Mammalia; order Primates; family Lemuridae; genus Eulemur; species Eulemur rufifrons. The sequence continues at coordinate 2,950,558 of NC_091008.1, read as the reverse complement.
TTTGCTATAAAGTCCTTCGTTTCTGACCCAGGATACTTGTGTCTTCCTTCTACCAGCATCATGAAATAGCAACAGTTCAGATTTTTAGCTTTTAGGTGAGATCAAATCCCAGACTTTACACAATTCTTGATACTGACTTATGAAATAAAGCCAAATTATTTTATCCCAATATAGAAGATCTTCATATGTTGCATCTACATTCCTTATCCATCTTATTTTCTATTTTGAATGTGCCTTTAATGTTCTTTTAGACAAATAATTTGAATGTTAGGTATATTAGTTACTTTAAGAGAGAAAGAACATCCAAGCTGCCATTTGGATATAGGAGCTTATTCCATAAAATGCCTGTGAAGTTGGATATGGAATACTTGATACTTCTGACCTGTTACCTTAGGTTTCTTTAAGTAGATAAAATGCACTCCCCAAATTTTAATATCAATTCATTAACTTTCTAAATTTGTAATAGACTAGAGAATAGGCAATGAAACTCTTAGTTTATTTAGGTAAACTTGTCATAAATAATACCAAAAAAGGGAACTCAAGGAAAATGAAGCTAACCTCATTTCTAACCAAGTCCACTCACGCTAAAGTATAACAAATATATTACAGTAATTGCATGAAAAGTCTTAGAGTTATTTTAAAAAAGAATAATCTCTCAACAGTAAGTACTCAATGTTTACCAGATTTATAGACCAACTTTTTGAGTTAGTTCAAGAAGTTTTTACCAGGCTACCATATTTTTCTCTTATAGTGGCCAGCCATTCCCTATGTCACTATAAAAGGGAAGAACATTTGTGACCTATTTCTGTGAGAAGACACCATGATGTCATGAAACTCACACAAAATTTAAAGCCCACAGGCTCAAATTCAAGTTCCATTTCTTCTTTGGAGAAGTCATTTTAATTCAGAAACTGGCATTTTTCTAAATTCTGAAATAGGATAATAGTGATACATTCAATGCTTATATTCCTGGGTTGCACTGTAAGTTAAATTATGAAATATGAAAGATCTTTCTAAGGTACATGTGTATTATTGTGTATAATTGACCAGGAATTATAAAAATTAAAATTGACCTTCACATAAAATATGAGATTAAGCCTCGTCACCTGAACTTAATAGGTATAAAGTAAATATTGTCTGGTGTTGATTCTTTATTGTTAATATTCAAGAATGTATATTAATTAAATAAAGATTAGGAAAACAAAGTGGCTAATGTTAACGAATTAGCTACTACGTATCAGACGTTGTGCGAGGGTTTTACATGTGATATTCCATCAGTCAGCTGAGACCATGTTATAAGGTAGGGACTAGCCCAGGTTTACGAAACTGAGCCCACAAGTGGTTAAGTGATGTTCCCAGGGTCACACAGATCTGTCCTCTATGTCTGAGTTTTATCTACTGGAGGACGTCTTGAGTAGCTATTTGGAGTCACCCTTCAAAATATACAGTGGTGATGTCCTTTATCTTAAAGCTCACACTTTATTTTTTATCTACTACTGTTAACATAAAAGGAACTGTATTCATCCTCAGATGAATATAGTAGATAGTTATAGGAACTTTTAAGTCAAAGAGCACCACCACCAGGATTACTACTAAAACTCAAACAACGTATAGAATAGAAAATAATTTCCAAACACCCAAAAGAGACATATGTTCAGCCAAAGTATTGCTATTTCTAAATAGCCAATACTCAATCAAATCTAACATGGCATAAAGAAGAAAATAAAGTGTATCCTCTATTTTGCTTCTAAGCCTGTGTTTCTAGGGAGCATTATGACATATAATATTGAAACAGGGACTTTCTGTACCCTGTTGTATTTCTCAATGAAAGCCAATCTGGGCTGCACCAGTTTTCCAAAAATATCACATGTGTTGGCGTGCTAAGTAAGATTCCTTAAACTGAAATTTGAGGCACAGTTTTTTCCTTTATAAAGCTGGTCTCCTAACTACCATGAGAAGTTGGAAATTTAACCGAAAAATACCATTTGGCTTCTAATCATTGAAAGGATAAGGGAAAAATTTATAAATTTGGCACAACATAATACTATAAAAAAAAAACTTCAAGGTTTCATTTTTCTTTTCCTAATGATTCCAAATAGAGTTGTTAATTTTTATTTTCTTTGAAAGATTAAATTAGTAATTTATTTACCTTATTATGTTTTATATAATCAGAAAAGAGAATAAACCTTAGCATTTACACCATTTCTGAAACTTGTAAAAGTTTATACTCTTATCTACTTCATAATTCTGCATGCTCTAATACTGTAATAAACAATGTTAACATCCAGATATTAAAAATAGACTCCATAATATTTTTATAAAAATTTATAGCCAGTTCCAACTCAATAACAAGCCTCAGAAGGTTTAGATACTCAAGTTTATATGCGGTGTAACTTACACACCGTGTATAAAATTTATTGGTTTCGCTGCAGTGACTTCAAAATGAAGGGCTATCATGTAGCATTTATTGGCTATAATCCTAGATAGGACACCAATGATTAACAGTTCTTAAAATGTCCTGATTTTGATATTGACCTTTTACTACTAAAATGTAAAGGTGCAAAATTATCAGTTAAATCCTGTTTCCTTTTTCAAAAACAGAAGGCAAGGTCAAAACTCCATTTTCAAAACAATATTAATGATCCTAAAATACCAGGCCTTTAGCAGCAAGAAGTTACGCCAAATAATGACTTTAGCATGTATTCACACGGTATGACTCAGACTACCAGGCATTTTTGGAAGTCCTATTAAAAATGTGGGTGCTGGAATCTAAACAAATTCTAATTTTCTCCACTCACCAGCTGAATGACCCCGGGCAATCTAATCAACTTCTCCAGGGCTGAGTTTTCTCAGCTGCAGTGATCATCACAACACTGACGTTAGAGGCTTGTCGTAATGATTAAATGAGATGTTTGCGAAACGCTTAGCAGAGCAAGCACTCAATAAATACCAGTGAAAATAATAATCCATATTACATAATATGATCTTTTGATATTGATTCTCAACCTAAGCTTACGCAAACATGGTCCTAATTCACACAGACAGGACAGAACATAAAAGTTATTACCAAAGCCTGGGTCATCAAATAGGAAAGATTGTGTTTAGTAGCAATTTGGTAACAGTTACTAGGTATCTGGGTTGCATTAAACTAAAATCTTTTTCTGGACCTAAAATCTTTTTTACAAATGTCATTTGGATCCATCTGGTTTGAACCTTTCTTTAAAAATACCAAAACAATTCTATTAGCCTGAGACTTTATAAAGACAACAAAAATGAATAGAATTGAGTTCATGGAATTAATGGAACAGATAATGAACTATATATAGTTTCCTACCAGTTAAATTAGATACAAATATATGTACAAATAATATAGCTATATATCTATTTTCTTCTTATTGACTCCTCTTTTAGAAGAAACATAGGGTGATGCTTTTGTCTGGTTCTGATTATGTGTTTTTGAATTCTGGACTATTCTGTAATCTTCTTTGGTACATTAATGCTAGTCTTTGCTCTATACTAGGTAGTGCTGATTCAGACTGGCATTGAATAAAATGCCTGGCAAAGCCGGGTGGGGCTCCCTCAGGCAACTCCATGTCCAGGCTCCCCAAGGGCTGGCACAAACGCTGTCCCAGTGGGGGTCAAAGGTCAGTTCCCATGCTTCTAGAGGAAGCCTCCGTGGAGGATGGCGGAGATGCCCCCTCCACGCCAAAGAACCTGCTCATGGAGGAGGAGCAGTCCAGAATGCTCACTCTAGCAGGCAGAAGTGGTGTTCAAGTTGTCCCCCCTTCCCTGACCCAGTGACTGTCCCCCTAGCTTCTGGCACTGACAGCCAGTCAAAGGTCAGCTGCCCTCGGGCAGACCGGCTGGAGCAGTCGGTGAACCTCCCCAGCCAGGACAGAAAGCGTGGGTGCTGTGTCTGAGCGGGGACGGCTGTCCAGTGCGTGCACTGTGCCACAAACGCAAGCCACACGCTCCTCTCAGTTCCGCCTGCGTGAGCTCCCTCCCGACTGCTTCTAGCTACCCGTCTTGCCCCCAACTCTAGGAAATAACTTTAAAGTGCAATGCTTTCCTTGGATGGATGATAGGAGTGAACATAATTTTTATTTGCTAACTCGTGTGCAGTTAACGCAGTTAACATCTTTTGCATACTGGTAGAATCCAGAGGTCAGAAAACTCTATTGTTTTTCAAGTTTTTATTTTATTGTTGATTTATTTGTTAAATTTTCTGGGAACATAATAGTAAATTTCCAAGGTGCTTTACTTCTTACCGTTTTGTGACAGTTATGCAGAAACTATGCATGTATGTATTGATAATACTACCGCATTGTCTACTCAAAGTGAAATGTTAAAACCAGGACCATACTTTGCAAAGAAGAAAAATAAATATTACTTTATTTTTTAGTCACGTATAGAAATATATCAAATGTAAAAGCCTGAATGCTTTCAATAACAAAATCATGAAGTATAAAATGTACGGTGACCATATACATGAAATTTACCATATAGTAATTTACATTTATATCTGATTCTCCTTATATGTATGTTAAGATCTATTTTTAAGCTTTATATCGGTTTAATATATGTAAATATCCTATTTAGTGATATTTTAAATAAGTTTTCTCAATGTTATGGTGAATAATTAACTTTTAGGGATTTAAATAGATTGGAATCAGATAGTATAGTATTATCAGAGATTATAAAATGAATTTTAAACTTTTGAAAAAAGTCCATGCAATTCAATGACATAGGACTAAATGTATTTTAAGCATAGGGTGGTCATCAAAGAGTTGTGTTCCCACAGGAATTGTCCTATGGTTCGTTAGTCACTTTACAAAAAAGACATTCCTCTCCCGTGTGTTAAAAGGTAAGAAGATTTATTTAAAGATCTGTATGTTTCAGAAACTGGGTAGAATTTTATTTTTGGCTGGCACAATAAATGATCTGAAACTGCTCTCTCTTTTTTTTTTTTCTCTCATTAGAAAGGTGCTTAGAAATTTCTTAGTTTAAAAAAAGTTTGTTTAAATGAAGTTGCCAAATCCATGTTTTTAATGAATATCTACCTTTTTGCCTCTGAATCAAAGACACTGAAATTAGTCTCTCTGAACATAATAGATTCAAGCGTATACAAAAAGAAAAAAAAAATGCAGAGATCAGAGTCCGTATAGTCTCTGGGTTATATGCTTGGGTGACATCAGGACACTGTCCCCGTCATCATCACTTCACTTCTGAGGGCTGTCGTTTCTCCCCCCAGAATGGACTCAACGCTCTCCATCTGGCCGCCAAGGAAGGCCATGTGGGGCTGGTTCAGGAGCTGCTGGGCAGAGGGTCCTCTGTGGATTCCGCCACCAAGGTAATGTTCTTGCTGGAAGAATTGATTTTCCTTGGGGAAGAGGAAGTGATTTAAAGCTTCATTTCCCAGTGGTACATTTCAGAGGTTTGCTGGAACACCAAGATTCTTAACTCCGCAGAACTAAAATTGAAACCTTCTCCGTTAAACTTTGCAGAGCTTGAATTGTTTGGTTTAAGGACGTATCAGACACGAGGCTCTAGAAATCTGCAAACCTGGCTTCTAATATTTTGTCTTTCCTCCTTTGATTCACAAAGAGGACCAGATTGACATAATCCTCTGTGGGCAATAGCGCCTATTTTCCCAAGGGTACTTCATCATTTCTAAATAAATGGATGTGGTAAACTTTTCAGTGGAAACCAGTAATTTTCATGCTTCAGTTAAATTGATGAATCTTCTTATGTATTCATTCAGTTTGGTATGAGGATATACAGAGTCCTCTATACTCTAATGCAAAGAAGCTTTTGAATCATGGATTGAATTACTAGGGTAAAATTAGACTTTATCACTACAATGTATGTTTGCAAAGAAATTGGACTCATTTTTTTAAAAATGTACAAGATGCTTGGTACACTAGAAACTGTTGCTCCCCTGTTGATGCTGATTTTGCTAAAATAGATTCAAACCTCTCAGGGATTCATTTCATAAACAACAGATATTTTAAAAAGTATTATCAATGATGACAAATCTTTGTCTTTTTGAAGGTGAAATTTTTATTTGGAAAAAATACAGTGTCTCTTGGCCGGGCGCGGTGGCTCACGCCTGTAATCCTAGCACTCTGGGAGGCCGAGGTGGGTGGATCGTTTGAGCTCAGGAGTTCGAGACCAGCCTGATCAAGAGCGAGACCCCATCTCTACTAAAAATAGAAAGAAATTATATGGACAGCTAAAAATATATATAGAAAAAACTAGCCGGGCATGGTGGCGCATGCCTGTAGTCCCAGCTACTCGGGAGGCTGAGGCAGGAGGATTGCTTGAGCCCAGGAGTTGGAGGTTGCTGTGAGCTAGGCTGATGCCACGGCACTCACGCTAGCCTGGGCAACAGAGTGAGACTCTGTCTCAAAAAAAAAAAAAAATACAGTGTCTCATCAGAGCCAAGCCTGCTGACCAGGGCTGGAATGTGATACTATAACGGTGGAAAATGCAAAAGAAGTCAGTTACTCAAGCCTCTGGCTGGGGCATTAATTCAATCAGGAGTAAACCAAAAACAGTATGGGAATGAATTACAAATATGACCAGTTAACCTGCATTTCCAACACCTCGTGCATAACTGCCAAAGTGCACATTATTCCTGCTTATAGTAAATAGCAATTCTAGCAGACACTAAGAAACAAAAACAAATAAACAACTCTCTGGCAATTCCAAAGTTAAAATATACATTCACCATATGCAATAAATTCTTTACTTTGAACATAAAGAGAGAGTAAACATTTTAATTAACATTTCTCTTTAGCACATCAAATAAGTGTTGAACAAATATCTAGAGCAAAATCGATTTGAATGGAGATCAAATTATTTGCCTCCCTTGATTTGCTCGTGTTAATATAGCATTAAACCAACCACTTTTTGATTGCTTAAGTGTTTACTGTTGTTTTTATTTTTCTTTTCTTTGAAACTCTATTGATATTTTGAAACATAGGTTTGCTTTTGATCATGGATTGGAGTTGTGAAATTTTCTAGAAGAAAATCTCATTTAAAAAGGAGGAAACTGAGTCCCCCAAATACAATATCAGTGGCTCATGGCCCCGCAGTGAGCTGGAGGCAGAAAGAGAAAGAGAGTCCAAACTCTATAGGTTTCTGTTTTTTTTTCATTTTTTTTCCTTTTTGTCATTTATTTCAATCACTTTATAGGTATTTTTAATCTCTTGGCCTATATTTTATTTCAGCAAAATGTTCAAATTATTTTCATTGGTTTTTGGTGCCATGGATGGTAAACTTTGATAGCAAATGGTGGAAATTACTGGTAACATTCCGTCTGATTCATGTAAAATTTATTTTTTTATTGCTGAAATATTTTGAGCAACAACCACGTGCCCTAGTGACTGGAAACACAACCTGAGCAAAGTCATTTTCTCTACCAGTGAAAATCCCTAGGTTTTCTTTGCAAGGTGGCACAAATTCAATGTTTCAGTAGAGTTTTTTTTTTCTTTTTTTTTAGTTAATATTTCTTTGCAGAAGGACTCTTTAGTTATTGCTTAAATCCCATGAATTTGATGAGATATTGGTCACACACACACACACACACACACACGTATGCACTCCAAATTTTTTGATTCATTAAGAAGTCAGTTTTTCTATATTCTCAACACTACGCCAGTATTGTGAAAGATAAAAAGGGAGACATTATATGAGATGGTCAACTTTTTGATGTAAAAAAATAATCCCTTAATGAGTGGGCTACTGTCTTGATAAAATGACAAATTTTAATCAGTTGATGTAATCAGCAAATACAAATGCCTGCATATTTTGATGTCTACAAAATTCAGAAATCTCTAATAGTTTCTATTTTGTTTCTCCAAAACAGAAAGGCAATACTGCTCTTCACATTGCGTCTTTGGCTGGACAAGCAGAAGTTGTCAAAGTTCTTGTTAAGGAAGGAGCCAATATCAATGCACAGTCTCAGGTATTATATTCAGATTTTCTCTAATGTAAATCAATTTAAATTAGAATAGTTTTGTGAAGTTGATTTAATGGGTTTCACTGACTGTCGTGCAGATAAATTTATTTAAAATGTTTCTGTTATTTATTTTAGCCAAATTATTTTATTAACGTATACAATGAAATTTATTTTTTGACATATCGTAATCTCCCTTTAAATGTAACTGCATACTGGACAAATGTAATATCATTATCTTTATGTATTTTTTAAAAGAATATGAAGTGATTTTTTTTCCAGAGTATCAACAACATCTGTGAAAGATGAATTATTCATGCAAGTTCCATGTGGCTCTATAGAAGTATTTTCTCTGCTTAAATTTTAAAAATTTTCAAAAGCTTAGCATTCTGGTGGGAAACCTGCCCTACCATGGGAATTATATGCTTTGGTTACCTTACACCCCAAATGTGAGCTTAACTGATGGAAAAGAGACCAAGAGTGAACCCAAAACTATTTAACTGTATTGAGACCCTTTAGACAGATCAGAGATGTGCAACTTCATATGTTTAACTAGCCAAAGATTCTTGCATCAATGTGAACGCAATGTATTGAGCTAATGATCAACATCCCAAGGATCATGGATTTGTTCAATGTTCTTGTTCATAACACACTTACATTTGATACCTGGACCAGCTGCAAAGACGTCAGAGGTAGTTGTACTTTTCCTTCTTTCTTATAATGTCCCATTGATTACTAATCCATCCGCTTGCATTTTGGAGCAAGGTTCCACACACCGTATCATCCTAGGTAGACATTGTGATGTTCTTCCTATTTTCTGCAGTGGTTTTAAAAAAATTTCAACCTTCTAATTCAGCATTGTGCTTTGTGGTTTAACAACAAAAAATTGTAGAGGTATTAGGATATAGACAGTGTTTTTAACTATTTGGAAAATAAGTCTCCAATGGATGAACTCTTAAATATTTTACTTTATTTTGGGAATGTGAGCCCTTTAGATTCTCCACATGTTATGCCCTTCATTAAATTAAATTAAATTGTTTTCGTTTAGAACTGGAAGGGGGTGTTAGAGACACCGTGTCCGTAGCACTTATTATAGGAATTTGATGTCCACAGAGTCAAGTGTCTTGCTCAAAGTCACATTGGTGACCCCTGTCTTCTGATATCCGGTTAAATACTCCATATGTTTTGAGTATTTGTCTGTCTGCCTGTCTGCCTATCTATCTACCTATTTATCCATCTATCTCTCTGACTTCACTTCACAAGTAGAGCATGAATATATTCTTATTTAAAATAATTGAAACAATGCAACAGTATGTCGAGCAAAAAGTGTAATTCTTCCTTCCCAACTGCCAACTACCATGGCATTCCTTAGAAGTAGTCATTTTTTTTAGTTCCTTTCTGTGCCGTTAAATTCTCTTTATTCCTTATTGCGATGCTTTATAAGCGATTACATTTTTATCATTCCTTACTGGAATTTTTCAGGTAGGTATGCCTAAAACCTTGAAAAGCAGAAGTGAATTTATTGAAAATGTGTCATTACTGTTCAACACATAATTTGCATAGAGAGCAATCATTGCTTTCTTTTGTTTTATTCAGAAGAAACTAATAGTTTACGTAACTACACATGGACTCCAAGTGATTTTGTTTATACCCCAAACATTGATTAATTACATGATAACTCTCGAAAGATGAAAATTAGATTCTATATTATGTCGTAATGTTTTCAAAGTTTTCATGTTTGGTGAAATTCCTAATAATTCTTTTTCTTTTTCTTTCTTTTTTTTTTTTGAGACAGAGTCTCACTCTGTTGCCCAGGCTAGAGTGAGTGCCGTGGCGTCAGCTTAGCTCACAGCAACCTCAAACTCCTGAGCTCAAGCGATCCTCCTGTCTCAGCCTCCCGAGTAGCTGGGACTACAGGCATGCACCACCACGCCCGGCTAATTTTTTCTATATATATTTTTAGCTGTCCATATAATTTCTTTCTATTTTTAGTAGAGATGGGGTCTCGCTCTTGCTCAGGCTGGTCTCGAACTCCTGAGCTCAAACGATCCGCCCACCTCGGCCTCCCAGAGTGCTAGGATTACAGGCGTGAGCCACCGCGCCCGGCCCTAATAATTCTTTTTCAAGTGTTATTCTCACCCGTATCTTTAGTATGCATTTTCTTTCTTAATTGGGGAGATATAATTCACTGCATATGGTAAAGATAAGTTTGTATGTAAATACATTATACTGCTAACTACTTAATCTATGTATAATAGTTGGAAGTCCCTGGTTATTTCTACTCCTTTCTACCGTTAAAGCCATGAAAGAGAAAAGGCGTTTTTAAGACTTGAAAATCGCCATTGATCCCATTTGACATGGCCTGAGGTTGGCAGCGGAGTGAAATAAGTAAGGACACAAACTTGGAGGCCAAGGTGGTCAAATCCCAGACAGAGGTCAAATCCCAGACAGAGGTCAAATCCCGACTCTTCTGCTTTCAACACTTGCACCTGTGCCTCAGTGTTCTCATCTGTGATAGGGGAATCATAACAATAGTACCTGTAGCAAAGAGTTGCTGTGAGATTAATCTATGTGCAGCACTTAGAGTAATGCTTGGCAATTGTAAGAGCTCAACAACTATTAGCTGTCTTTATTATCAAATTCAGCAGTAGCTCATCTAGCCCGGCCACTCTACATGCTCACTGCTGTCTATTCTGGGCATAGTGAAGAACATCACAAAGTCAGTTCCTGTGACTGGCTTCACAACCTCCTTAGAATACTGTCAATTTGAGTACATGAAATTGCATTAGCCTAAACACAGATATCTATAGACCTTTAAATAACTTAATAGTCAGCACATTTATAGTCTACTGGTCTAGAGACACTTGTAGTAGCTACAGACGAATGGAAAAAAAGAACAAGCATTCTCATCTGAGATGTTTTGGATAGCAAAAGATTGAAGTCCGATTAAAAAAATGTGGTTTCACCAAATATTATTTTTGAAAAATCACTTTCAGAGAGTAATTCCAAATGTAGAAAATTCTAAATAGAATATCATAAACCTCAAAGGTGTTGTGTTTACATTTGCTTGTCGTACAGTAGGGATTTTTGAAACATCTGTAATGTAGTTTTAGTATACCTTAGTTAGAACACGGTATCAGCGAGGCTAAAGTTACAAGTTTGGAGATGTGAAGAAACAACTTTAAATGGCTATTTAAAAGATATCCAGTGTTCTTGATCTATATGGGTTAGTTTTCTCTAAATATAAAGTTCCACGCAATACCTGCTATTTGGGCAAATACTATCTGGGCAGCTGCCTGGAAAATAAGTCTTGAGAAGGACTAATTGCTGGGCTTCTATGGTCAGTTTAGTTTTCCAGTGTAATACAGATTTTTGATCCTATATTTTAATATTTAAATGATACATTTAAATATGTAAATAAATTCCATAGATTTCATTGAAATTAAATTTTAATTTTCATCTGGAATATTTCCTCTGGAAGCAGCTTGATATTCCTAGTTGGATAATTTTAAAGTTTTTTTTTTATTAAACCCAGATTAAATAGATGAATGGATTTAATTTAAATTTTAATAATTCTTTAAAATTACCCTACTAGGAATATTAGGCTGCTTCCAGAGGCAATATTCCAAAAACTACTGCAAACATCAGTATTCTCGTTAAAGCCAGTAACAAGAAAAGGATTCTTCTTAGTGATACTGTTCAAATTGTACTCAAGGCCCAGCTAATACAATGAAAAGAATATAAATGGAAAAGAAAAAGGTAAAATGCTGTATACAGAAGATATGATTATATAAATCGACAATCCAAAAATATCTAAAAATTAACTATTAAAATATTTTTTGCATTCGCTAATTTACTAAGAGCCCACTGCCTGTACAACTCAATACCCAGACGTGATTTAATATCCCCTGTGGAATTTGCTGGTAAAACACATGGCAGAACGGTGTAGTCGTAAGAGCATGAACTTTAGAATTAGTGATATGTGGGTTCAAATCCCAGCTCTGCGTTTTAAGTCCTGTGAAACTGTAGGCATGCTTCTTAATCCTTGTGAATATGAATTTCCTTGAGTCATATAAGGATGAAGTATTGCCCTGGACCGTTAGGGTTAAATAACAAATATAAAATGTTTAGCTTTCTCTCTCCTCACTGACACCACCCAAATTTCTTACCCATTGAAAATAAAAACTGGAAGAATTCTTATGCCTAAGGAAATAGTTGGACATTCTTCATCAACAGGTCATGGCAAAAGGCAGTGCTTTCTGTCTCATCCCTGGTGAATGTCTTAGGAAAAGATAGAAGAAGGTTAATTGTGCAACTACTAGGTAAGGGTACAGGTGTTCTCTGAGGCAGTTCCATCCTGGTTGGAGAGGGCGGCGGAAGAGGATGGAAGGACACTGAGTTGGGCGCCCTCTAGGGTTCAGATCTTAGCTGAGCCACTTGCTGTGTCCTTGGATGAATGACATGAGCCACCGTCTCATTCCTAACAGGTGCCTGAGAGTATAGTTGTGGGAATGAAACAAGATGACACAGTAAACCCTTCATAAAATTTAACCTCCCTGGAAAGATTCAGGACATTAATCATTTTAAGGTCATTTGATAGTTTAGCTGTAATTTTTTAAAGACGACCTTTGGAAAGAGGAAGGTGGTTAAAAGAACTCATAATATCCTAACCCAGACTAAAAACCGGAAAGTTCAGATTACATGAGAAAATGTATATGACGTTTTAATTAATCAAATGCCTTCTTAACTACCAAATAAGTATCTAATCGTGTCTTTTGTTCTTTGGCCCTAAGTATACCCCCAGAGTACACAAAGCAATCTTTATTTTTGTAACTACAATTAGTACCATTGGTTTTTTTTTTTTTTTTTTTTTTTTCATCCTTTGCAGCTGTGCCTTCACGATATATTTAGGGACATCATTTGAATCATCCTGACCTTAAAGCTTGGTGATAAATTTGGGATGCTTCCCAACCTTATCTCTCATGATGCTAATTCAAAGGAAGAAGATGATGCATAGTATCTGGGACGGGAAGTAGAGTAGTATTTCGCAACCAGTGCAGTCTGATGAAAAGCCTCCCAGCATGTTATGGTTCAGGCTGCTGGAGAATTCTGTTCTGCAAAACAACTTAAATCTTGACATTGACCTGCACTGCAAAAAACAGGAGGCTTCTTCCAAAGGGGAATTCTCCTTTTACTAAGTTCAAACCCAGCTCTGTCTCTAACCATTCCCACTTCCTACAGTTGGGGTTGGTTGTGTGATTTATGGACTATGTTTTCCAGTAGCTATAGAGAGTAGATGTCATACTCTCAGAAAACTGAAAATAACATGTAGATTGAAGGGTATTATTAACATGCAGAGCTGTAGTTTTCAAACTTCTTTAGACTATAGTTTGCTTCATCTAGGCAAATAGGCACAAGTTAGCTAATCCATCCATTTCTTCTTAATGCAAACACCTAATCTTTTCTTTTCTTTTCTTTTTTCTTTCTTTCTTTCTTTTTTTTTTTTTTTCTGAAACAGAGTCTCGCTTTGTTGCCTGGGCTAGAGTGCCCTGGCATCAGTCTAGCTCACAGCAACCTCAAACTCCTGGGCTCAAGCGATCCTCCTGCCTCAGCCTCCCGAGTAGCTGGGACTACAGGCATGCGCCACCATGCCCGGCTAATTTTTTCTATATATATTTTTAGTTGTCCAGATCATTTCTTTCTATTTTTAGTAGAGACAATGGCTCGCTCTTGCTCAGGCTGGTCTTGAACTCCTGACCTTGAGCGATCCTCCCGCCTCGGCCTCCCAGAGTGCCAGGATGACAGGCGTGAGCCACCGCGCCCGGCCAACCTAATCTTTTCTGATTATGAAACACTATAAAGGAGGGTAACATATAGCGATCAATGGCTGCTCTATCATGGTGTTTTCAAACACTGATAGCTCTTAAAACTCAACATTCTACGAGAAGGAGCCTTACTGTACTTCCTTGGAACACAATACAGTTTAAAAAGCATTGTCCTGGTAGTTTGGTGAAGGGGAAGACATTGCTGAAAAGTTATCCCAGTCAACTTCAAAGGACCAGTCATGTTTAATCCGTTATTGTTAGGGTTTCCAGGTTAGATAGCATTGGAAGAGTTATGTTACTGCAAAATATGAAAATACCTGCCCAGGATATGAATTTCTTTCCTAAAAAGAATTGAAGTAGGATAGGGTAAGAGTTGTGAGAATTGTAGTTGGCAAAGTAGGTGAGCATCAGATTATATAGGACCCTGTTGGACATTATGGTAGTTAGCTATTGCTGCATTAGAAATTATCCTCACGCTTAGTGGCTTAAAACAGCAATAAACATTTAGTATCATCATGGTTTCTGTGAACCAGGAATCCAGTGGTGGCTTAATTGTGCAGTTGTGGCTCAGAGCCTCATGAGGCTGTAATGAAGATGTTAATCAGAGCTAAAGTCATGGGAAGGCTTTTCTGGGCTTGGAGGATTCTCTCTGAAAGTGATTTTTTTTTTCACATGGTTGGCTAATTGTCGGTGGGAGGGCTCAGTTCCTTCTTATGTGGGGCCATAGCTGTGTGTCATCATGACACCCCTTCCTCCAGGGCAGGTGCCCCAAAAGAGACAGGAAGGCAGAAGGGCAATGACTTCTAAGCCTTCGCCTTAGAATTCTCACACCATCAATTCCACCGTAACCGATGCATTAGAAGCAAACTACTACTAGACTGTCCTACATTCGAGACGAGGGGAATGAAGCACCACTTTTTGAAGCAAGGAGTGTCCAAGAATTTGCAGACAGATGTTAAAATCACCACAGGCATAAAAAGGAGTTCAAATTGTGTTCTATTTAATTCGTTCATCCGTTTAACAAATAGTTATCAAACACCTACTATGTGCTGAGCATTTTTATAAGCACTGAGTAAGGCCTCTCAGAGAGAGTAACCACTTGTGTGGAGGCTTGAAGATGAGTAGGGTAGAAGTTTCCAAGCATCTCTGCACCTGCCGTACCCTTTCACCTCCTCTTCTCTCCTTAACCTCTGCAGCTGAGCAGTCCACCAGGTCACTGGTCACTCAATCTCTCAGTTAAAAATTCCTCAACTGTAAAATGATGAATTTCCTTTCAGCTGTAAACATTTTCATCGAGGAAAATAGGGCAGTTTCTTTTAATCATTGCAATATATTTAATAAACTTAGCAATAGAAGACTGCAAGTAAGAACAAATAAAATAACAATACGTAGTTTACATAGATATTAATGTATACACCATTTGGAGTTTCCATAATCAGCTCTCACTCTCTTGGTATATCTCAGAGAGTGTGATTTAGTTTATGCTTGATCTATGAAATTACCGAAGGTATATTTTTAGCGGGGTGGTAATATATTATAATGAATTGTAGTTTTATGTGTCACCATCTGGCCAAGAGATCTTTGATTTTTTAAATTTTATTTTAAGACCTGTAAGAATCCTTTCGACATGCTTCCTTGCGTTGGCTTTTACCCATGTTTGGTAATTTCTCTTACTGTTCTTTTACTGTTCACTAGACTCATCGTCAGGTTTAGAGAACAGAATTCACCAAGTGAAATATGTGTCTGCAAAGACACTTATCCTTCCCCTGCAAATACCACATCTCTTGAGAGACAGAGAAAATGGAACAGGAAGAGAAGAGAACAGTGAAGAACATTTTATTTTCTCTAGTTCTGCCATCTTGATTTCATTAAGACCTAATTTCCTCTCAGGTCTGTTCTTGGGCCAGAGTACATCTTCTTCATACTATTAATTACTCATTCCTTAGTGCTCTGACAACATTTTTATTCATGCTTCTTTTTTGGCAATTATGGTATGTCTTCAGCTATAGCTGATTCTATAAAGATGCATTCTGTGGATTGTTATATTTCCTGCTCTTGAGGGCAGGAACAATAGTATATTCATATTCATGACTTTCAGAACATCTAGTCTAGTGCCTAGGTGAAAATCTTTAGAACAAATCTGGTGCTATAAACAAGACTCTTCAAAATGGATAGTAACATTGACTCTTACATTAAAAGTAATTTTATATGATGAATCTTTTAAGTCATCCAAATGTTGAATCTTCACTGGTGTAAGAGAAGAATAAAGTCATATGTACTGGAAAAATTAAGGCTGAAAGATTAAGATTTTTTAAATTGGTAATTTAGAGTTTTGATCCTTGTCTAAAATAGTGATTACTTTGCAGATTGACAGCATTTATCTCTGCATAATTTCTTTGAAATGACATACAAATATTAATGAATTTAACTGGCTTTAAAGATGTTCCCAGAGCTTCAATAAATCTACATTTGATAGGTAGATATGTAAATATTAGCTCACGCTCATTCAATTTGCCAAGATAATACAATTACCAAAAGAAATTCTCACCAGTGGCTAAATCCTGATTATTGGTTCATAGATATATTATAAATGTAAATAGGAAAACTTATTTTGTAATATTTTAAGTGTTCAAATTCTTTACAATATAGCATGATTTCTATTGGAAAAAAAGCATTGTAACTGTTTAATAAATCTGAAAACTGTTATCAATAACTAATAAATAATGCAGACTTCTAATCTTTCTAATCACAAGGAAGAATATAAATACATAAACACTAAATTACATTTTAAGAATCTTATGCTCTACCGACTGAGTTGGCTGGGCAGGGCTCTTAACATTTTAAAATACTAAAATCTTACTAATATTTATAATTCTTCCTTCTCATCAGGATTATTACAAAAAGCTTCTTTCCATTCTTCTGGACTGTAATCTGGACATTTTCCAATTCATCCTCCCTATTCCTGGCAAAGTAATATCTTTACAATGCAAATGTGTCCAGGTCAAACCCGTTTAAAAAACAGATAACTCCCAAGGCTTTTGGGACAAAATTCAGACTCTTTAGCAAGGCAGACAGGGGCTGGTCCTTCTCTGTCATCATCCTCCTGTCCACACCAGCAGTGAATGCTTGGCCAGTCCCCACATGGCTTGTGTTGTCTCATCTTATGGTGTTTCCTCTGTTTGAAATCTCTCTTCTGCTTCTCTAACTTCCGTGTCTTCCAGACCCCCAGTGTCTTCCTTCAGACATAATTTCCTTATCCAGTTGAGTTCTGTGTCCTTCATCTATGTTCTCTTTATACCCAACACATAATTAAAAAAAAACAAAAAACAACTAATTATATATGAGGTCTGTCCGGAAAGTATCCAGCCATGGTTAATATAAGGAGAACGGTTTTTGTGACATGGATGTAACCGGGCAGCCAAGGAAAGTGGACTGGGATGTGCATGCGTGAACAACGACAACGTCACGGTACTAGTCAGTGGGGCGCTAGATGCCATTGAGTGCGCGTGTGAGCTGTGTGGCCAACTCATTCCAAATGACTAAGCAAGCAGAGCAATGGACGTGCGTCAGATTTTGCGTTAAGCGTGAACATTCCTCCTCGGAAACGATTCCAATGATTCACAAGCCTTTCCCGGAGGATGCAATGAGTGGAGCACAAATAAAAATGTGGCTCAAATGCCTCAAAGATGGTGGAGAATCTGTTGGAAGTGACCGACGTTCTGGAAGGCCTGCGACAAGCAGAACACCTGGGAATGTTGAACGTGTGTGGGTTGGGTTAAGAGATGCCTGGGAGAACTGGGTGAGGTCCCAAGGTGCCTCTTTTGAAGGGGACTGAGTTGTCATTGTCCTATGTACAATGTTTTTTGTATCCTGTATCTTCTTCCGTAAATGTCTCTATTTTTCTTTTTTTTTTATTATTTATTTCAGCTTATTATGGGGGTACAAAAGTTCAGGTTATATATATTGCCCATTCCCCCCCATCCCCCCGAGTCAGAGCTTCAAACGTGACTATTCCCCAGACAGTGTGCATCGCACTCATCATGTAGGTATACACCCATCCCCTCCCCCCACCCCCCACCTCTGTCCGACACCCAATTGGTGTTATTCCCAAATGTGCACTTAGGTGATGATCAGGGAAACCAATTTGCTGGTGAGTACATGTGGTGCTTATTTTTCCATTCTTGGGATACTTCACTTAATAGAATGGGTTCCAGCTCTCTCCAGGAGAACAAAAGGGATTCTACATCACCGTTATTTCTTATAGCTGAATAATACTCCATGGTATACATATACCATATGTCTCTATTTTTCACACTACGTGGCTGGATACTTTCGGGACAGACTCGCTATGTGTTTGCTGGGTGGTAATGCAGTAGTTTGCTAACCTGTCCATCGTACCCTCTGAACTGCGAGTTCTTAAAACAGGAACCTTTCCAGCATTTTGTCTCTGCAAAACTGAAGTTGAATACAATGCCCAGCCCGTGAAAAGTCAACAAACACATTTTTGTTGAGTAAAGATCAATGAATGGCAACTAATAATGACCAATACACAGGGATAATGTTCAAAATAATAACCCGTTGCTAGAAGCACCTGTTAGTCACGCTGGAACTACTGTGACAACTGACACAACGCTGCACTCATTGCACTCCCCAAGTGTCAGCCTGGGCTATGGATATCTTTGACTTTTTTATACCAAAAAGGAGAAAATACATACATTTTTCATCCTTCCATGCCTCCCTCTTACAGAGACCCTTGTGATTATATCAAGCCTGCTTGGATGATCCAAGATAATCTCCCCATCTCGAGTTCTTTGACTTAATCACACATACAAAGTTACTTTCGCCCTGTAATATTTCTAGGTTCCAGAGATTAAGTCGTAGACATATCTGGGGGCCATTACTGAGCCTACCAAAGGGTGTGTGTACCACTGGGCCCGGGAGAGAAGGAACCCAGGGAAGCAGCGTGAGTGGCGCTAGGAACCACACTTGGAAACAATCAGCGATTCTGGGCAGCCAGGTGCCTGGTGGGAGCCCAAAAATCTGGAGCCCGGGGGTCATAGGGGGCATGTCCCCTTGGTCCTCGAGATGCCCTGCCCTGTGCAGTCAGAGGAGGTCCCTCGAAGGCTCTAGACCCAGGGAAGGGACCTTTCTTAGGGCTTGAGGATGCTACATCTCCTCTCCCCTGATGATGGGCAACGTCTATTTCTCTTTCTCTTGATCTCTCTACACGATTATATTGGAAGAAAGCATGCTAGCAAATTGTTTTACTCTATTAAAAGTTCTTCTCTTATTTGCATTCCTGCCTTCTACTTGCCATGAACGAGCCCCATTCCACACCCACTCATTGTTTTTAACCATCCTCACTGGCTCTCCCTTCCTTTGAGTCTCTAATTCTATCCTTCCGCCACCTCTTCAGTGTTCTTAAAATACACAAGATTTCACCTGCTTGCTGTGGCTTTAAAAATATGCTTTCCAGCTCGCAATCTTTGCCTGAATCCTACAACATGGGTAATTTATTCGTCTTATAATATTTCTTTTTTAGTTCTAAATTTTCCTCCACCATTTGAAGCCTACAGATTTTTTTTTTGTAATCTAATTTAAAATTACTTTACTTGTTCTACTTGTACACTCTGTATTTATATTTTGCTGGATCTTGGCCATTTTGAGTAATGTTTCCACTCCCATACAATGTATACAGAGGAATTTTTATTTCAAAAAGTATTTTTAAAAACGATTTATCTCCTCTGTTTTAAAAATCCCTGAACTCCCATCTATGTTTTTACTTCTTCTCATTCATGCATGGAAAGTTTAAGGGACTCACCTATGGTTAAGACTTCGGCAAGGTTTTGAGAGAATTGTTAGGTTTTGTGAGTTTATGAATTATTTCACAGGTTATCTTTTTCATAAAGTTCTGTGGGTTTTTTTTCCTTAATGGCGCCTTACATATTCCTGAGGATCTGATGAAAAGAAAATTTGCCAATTTAAATTTGATTTTAAACTTATGTCGTAAAATATCATTGATTTTTAAAATCTATGACTATATAATAATGTTATAATATTAGCACAGTGTGTGCTCCGGGAGGGTTGATATGTCTGTTTTATTTATCACTGTATCTCAGTGATGGCCCAGCTACCAGGGGCTGAATTTTAGTAAATAGTTGAGTAAATGAATGTGAGAATGAATGATAGAATTTCAAAATGGCCTTCAAAAAGTAATACAAAGATGTTCAGTATAAACCATACTACTTCAATCGGAACATTGAAATCCAGACTTTTTAATTTTCAAATCTGCCATCTCTCCTAGCCTAGGCTGGTATGAGTGATAATTTATACCACTAAGGGTGCTACTGAACTGCCTATATTCAAGATAATCATGGTCTCTTTAAATAGTTTATGAATTGATCAATATAGAAGGTATTATACAGATACTATTTTATATAGATGCTATATGTTGTGAGAATTCTATATATTATAGAACTATATAAGTATTGAGATACCAAATACACTAAAGAAATGAATATATTTTTAGTTTAACACAGTGTTAGGTGATGAGGAATGTGAGTCTCTGGTACTAAATTGAAGATGGGAAATGAGGGAAATATTTCTTCTCTGTCGTTTTCTCTTTACTCCTTTAGAAGCTGGGTGTGGAACTTAGCTCACTGCAATCTTGTCGAGTTTTATTACAGTAAATATGTGTGTGATTTCTTCAGCGTGAAGGAATGTCATATAGCTTCACCATTTCCAAGGTTTATGTCACAGTATTTGCTCTTTCCTTGTGTGGTATTCTTCTCTGGTTTGAACTTTGACAAATGGTTGAAAATGTGTTTTCTTTTTTTTTTTTTTTATTGTTTGTCCTCAGAATGGCTTCACTCCTTTATACATGGCTGCCCAAGAGAACCACATTGATGTCGTGAAATACTTGCTGGAAAATGGAGCAAACCAGAGCACTGCCACAGAGGTGAGACTGTCGGCCCTAAACTCTCGAGTGCTTTGATCTTAACGTCCATACTCTTTTTATCCAGCCACAGTGGATCGCCATTGCTTTGTCTAAAATATGCCAGGAATGTCCATGTCACTAATATAATTTACCACCGTGCCATGAACAAGTGACCCAGGCTGTGCACACAGTTTCATGAGTTTATGCCTTCAGTTTGGATTCATGTCAATTGATTCATACACGAAATCATACTTCCATATTTATTTATGGCAAATAAATCCATATTTGCCATACTCTAGCCCTTTGGAGAACTTTCTACCATTCAAAAATTAGATTATAGTAAATTCCCTCCATCTCTTTTCATCAATATTTTAGCTTTGTTAAGATCCAATACAAGGAACAATTTTTAACCATCAGAAATAATTCATAATTATGTATGTTAACACAGTTTCATGTGGATTATGTCACTTAAGAAAAAGCTGTTCATATTGAAGCACAAATGATGACACATAGCTTTGTGACTGATTGTGGCAACAACTGAATAGAAATCACAAAATCTTAAAATTCTTGACCTGAAGTGAAAGATGACCAGAGGATGCTTATAACCCAGAAACTATCTTGGTAATTTTTAATGCCTAATGATGGCTCCATTCTGGGCAATTACATCTTTAGGCAAAATAAACACAAACTCCCTTCTATGCTGCTCTGGAGAGAGAGGTCATTCAAATCTATTAAATTCCTTTCCAGTCCCTTTGGGAGAGCACTTTTATGGAGCCAATTACAATAACTTTCTGACAGCTTATTTTCATAGTTAAAAAAAAAAAATCCCAAGAAATTATGATTAATGAAACCTTGTCTTCTTCTTATAACTGGAAACACAACTTCCCAGTATGAAATGATTTCAAGTTCTCTGTTCAGAACGTACAGATTTTACACTCTTGCCACATGGGTAACGTGATTTTTATGATTTTGGGGCCCTTTTTTTCCTGAGACACTCATTCTTTACATGAGTAGCACAGGAATATCTTCAGGCAAAGCCCGGGTAACAATACAACACTGTATCTTTGCATCAAGACCTCTGAAAAATATACCAAAATAAGGAAACCTATATTTGTTTTATTTTATTTCCTTTAAGGCATAATCATGTATCAGATGAAATCTTTATCCTAGAGTTCTTCTACTTACCAAATAGATTTAATGTTTCTAGTGTGTGATTTAGGAAAACTCAACTTGCTGGCCTTCTCAGCTGTCTCGTGGCTCTTTCTGTCTAGATCTCTGTGGCATTTCCATCTGGTTCCAGAAATATCCTTCTATGTACATTGCATCTGTAGAGGCCATTTACACTGTGATCCTCGGAAAATTAAAACCCTCTCTGATTACTACACAGATATGCGGCTTTTCCACATTAATCTTGTGGGATTTTGGATCCTAGCTTAGACACACAAGATACCTGTTCTTTGTTTCATTTTAAAACATCATTTAAATAAATAAAATTAATTTTTCATGATTGGAGATAGATATATAAACATATATATAAACTTATATATATTTATAAACTTAATTGATTAAATCCTCACCAGCGGCTCTAGAAGTTACTAAGAGACATATCTATGGGTAAACTCTTATACCTTCTCTTTTAGTGTATCATTCTCTTAAAAAAAAAAAAAAGAAGTCTTTACATGGCTAGGTTTTTAATTGCCACTCGATATTCTATCTGTGTTGTTTTGATAAATACCTTCTACAGTCTCATGTACACGTGTGAACATGCCTAAAGAAGGCACTTACTCTGAACTGGGTTGGCAGCCCCAATTTGCAAAAATTAATTACTAATCAAGATATTATGACCACTTTAACAACAGACAATTATGAGATTATTTACTATGACAATGAAATTCATGTTTGAGAAGAGATATTTAAATTTTTAAAATTTCCCATAGTTATAGCAATTAGCGCTAGTAAGTAAATGGCGAAAAACGAAGCTACTGAACTGTAATGTGGGTTTCCTTTTCATAGAGTTAGTCGAGGTACTTGAACAAGTCTTTCCAAATATTTAGGCTTCTCCCATGAAGTCTAGATTAGAATGAAGTCCATGCGATGGAGACCCAAAATTAATTTTCTGAAAAGAATTCTCTGTCCCTCCACTACCATTTTTATACAGTATTTCTTTACTCTTTTTCTTCTTCCTACATATTTTCAAAAATGAAAGCTATAAACTTTTTAATGAGGTTCTGTTCTATAAGCAAATGCCTCATCTCTAAGAAAGAAATTAAGTTCCTACTTTTTAAACAAACTATCACAAAGTTGCAGGAGGTAATAAATTTAAATATGTATATGATAATGAGTCTGCTTTTCTCATTCACAGAGCGTTTAATTTGTGCCAGAGTTCTAAATTCAGGCTACTATTTTGCATCTTAAGACATTACATGCTTTATTCTTCCATTCTATTATGTGTTCTGTTTAAAATTTAATTCTTATTAAAAAGAAAAAAATTCAATTTTTCTTGTTGGTGGCACAACATATGTGATACACCTGAGGAAAATTGTTTTCCTCAAAAGTCTGCAGTTACCTTTAAAAATTATTATTGAAAAAATATGAGTAGTTAGATTGTGGTAAATTAACTATGGTCTCTAGAATGTACCTTCCTATTGCACTCATCTTTATGTAAATGAAAACTAACTTTGAAACTTTTTTTCAAACTTTTGTGGATTAAGGGTTTTCTGGTACCCAAACAGGGCCTAAAATATTTCTATTTTTTCTATTTATTTGTCTCTTTTACTGAGTGAAAACACATCTTTCCAAGTTTTCTAGCATGGTTATCTACCCTTAAGTTTCCTCTAACTTTGCATTATCTACACTGTTGCTTTTTAAGCTTTCTCTTTTTAAGTTTAGAACTGAACAGCTGATTTTTTTTTACATTACCTAGCACATGTAATGTTATATCTAAATGATCTAAATAATATAAAATTCAACTAAGTACAAAAGTAATTAATTTGCCCAATTTGCCAAAGAGTTTTAGATCATATTCTTTCTCAAACTTTCAAAATTGAATTGGTAATAGACCATTCCCTACCCAGTGGTTTCGTCTTCCCCAATTCAAAGTATTTAGTAACTTGCATAGTCAATCACATATTTTATTTCCCTGTCTTGGTTACCATATCTTCAATTCTCAGTCAGAGTTCATCTCTGTTCTTTCTACCCTTCCCACTTTTCTGCTTTACATAAGCAGACATTACCTAGAGTTGGTTCTCCCTTTTATTTTCCCATACACATCTGAGCACTTTGTTTGTAGTATGCTTTGTTAGGGAATGCAGATGTGTTTCAAAATGTGTAGAATAGAAACCAGGAAAGCAGTCTGAAGACACTAGTCCACAGTGTGACAAAGGACTGATTCTAATCTGCTTCTAATCTTCCTAGTTAAGATTTTATGCTTTTGCTTATTCATCTTAATCATTCGTTTAAAAATTTACTGGGAGTTCAATCCTAAGCATTTAAAAGTTAACGGAGGATGTTTCTGTCTCCTATTTTACCAGGATGGCTTTACTCCCCTGGCCGTGGCGCTTCAGCAAGGACACAACCAGGCGGTGGCCATCCTTTTGGAGAACGACACCAAAGGGAAAGTGAGGCTGCCAGCCCTGCATATCGCAGCCAGGAAAGATGACACCAAATCCGCGGCGCTGCTGCTCCAGAACGATCACAACGCGGATGTCCAGTCCAAGGTAAGAGCCGGACGCATTTGTGGGACGGACGTTTCCGGTTGCCGGGTTCCTCCTGGGGGATGAGACGGAAGTAGGCCACGGTGATAATGCAAAATTACTTCCGGTCACGAAAAGAGACAAATTACTTTCAGAGGTATTTCAGAGAGAACGGGACTGTGTAGTGGGTGCAGTAACAACAACAAAAAAATTAAACGTGAGCCGATTTTCTTTAAAAGAGGAGGTTCAGCTTCTTAGAACTCTGCTTCCTTATTCTGTTTACAGTCATAAATAATAGAAACAGCGTTGGAAAGGTAACATTGTATCGTGTAGCGTTTGGGGGATGTCTTTTCTCGGTAGAATGCATTTTGGCATGTTGGAACTAGGCGTAGGCCCCGTTGCAGTGGGCAGATTGTTGCCTTAATTTTGCATTGTGTAATATCTTCCCTCTTTTTCTCACACAACACTGCTTCAGATGATGGTGAATAGGACTACGGAGGTACAGTATTGTGGTTATGCCAAAATCTACCTTTTGCTTTTCTTTATTTCAGTTTTTGCCCAATTAGAATAGATGCTCACTAATTCATACTAATGATGAGAAGGTCCATTAATGGGAAATTCATTTGGACACTTTCCCCAGGGTTTAGGCAAATTGATCATTCGAAAATATTGAATGCCACATATATTTGAAACATTATTTTTATCAGTGCAACTATGTAAATAGTTTATTAGAGTAGAGCATGAAATACTCTTCCCTCATGTATATTTTAAGTGAGCTTTACTATCAACTTTTTGACAAGGAGAGACATAATCTTATTTTCTTAGGAAGATTCTAATTTTCTTAATAAGATTTCTCAGGTTAGAGTTTAAGGAAGTAAAAATTAGGATGGTTTCTCTGACACTATGTTTTGTCTTTTTATCTAATGGCAGTCACCCTTTTTTTTTCCTGTATGCTTTTTTCCTTTACAACATTATATATAATCAACAATGATATTGAGCACACCATGACAAAGCAATTGCTTTTGCTTGTAAGTCTTAAAATACTTGTCACGAAAT
Organism: Eulemur rufifrons; assembly: GCF_041146395.1. Lineage (NCBI taxonomy): Eukaryota > Metazoa > Chordata > Mammalia > Primates > Lemuridae > Eulemur > Eulemur rufifrons. Next base: position 2,925,088 of record NC_091008.1, on the reverse strand, counting down.
CATATATTTTCCCCATACCAAAATAAGTCACATAAATCAATAGAAACATTAAGCTCAGAAGCCCCTCTGCAAGGGGAGTGTGTGTGTGTGTGTGTGTGTGTGTGTGTTTAGTAGTCTCTCCTTGGCCATTTCTACAGAGAGATAGTGACCCAAACAGTATTGAAAGTATGTGATAAAACTTAACCTGTACTCAAAGGTGAGTGACTAGGTAGGTTGCTTCTTTAGACTAACATCTCATTTGATCACTGGGTTGTGGAATTTTGGGAGCTGTGGACCTCTGAGCATTCTTACTTAGTATTTACGGCAAATAATGGTATTTCTAAAACTATTATCATGTCTATTAACACATTTATCCATCAAGACATCAATATGCTTGAATTATCTGTATCATTTCTTTTGTTTTTCCATATCTGTGCACCGAACCTAGATCAGAGACTCCCCCCAACCCCGCCACCCCAAAAAGCCCAACTGCTTGGTGAAATTATTCAAGGCTGGAACTATACAGTTCCATACAATTGTTATCTTAATTACTGATTTCAATATCTTTAAGTGCTTAGATGCTTTTTGATGATTATTTAACATACATTTTTGAAAGCAGTATTGGCTCTAGCGTTGGTGAAAGCAGCAGTGTGGGTGGGTTTGCACTGAGTTCTATATATTTCCTTGAAGACAATAGAGTAAGAAGAAGGAAAGCCCTTCTATGATCGTGTGGAAAGGTGAACTCTGCCTCCCACCTCCATGCTAATCAGAGAGGAATTCCTCTGGGAGGGCTTCTGCCAGCCTGGTGTCATCCAAGACTCACAGCCTGGGGCACCATCATGGATGATCAATGAGGCTATGTCAGGCAATAAATTAGTTTATTTTTGCAAATGAGAAAAATAATGTTATTATATTTCAATAATTTGAAAATGATTCACCGACAGTCAATATGTTTTTCTGAAATTAAATTTTAACTGGAATAACAGACACACATTCAGGATATGTCTGGGTGACAGGAAACATCAAGATAAAAATGAAAAAAAAATTCAGTCAATTATTTCCTAAAATATCAAAATTTGACGTTTGATAAAATAACAGCCAGATCGTAGGCTGATTTTTTCCCTTCATTTTGACAGGCATATTGGGCATGGCGTGATGCAAAATAAAAATATCCTGACCGCAGTTGGGGGATTTGGATTGATATTTACTATTCTTACTTTGTGTTTTGCTAAGTCAGAAATTATTTGCAGTCAATGTTGCTGATAGCACAGAGAAATTTCTATTACCTGGGGTATCTGAATGCTCACTTAGGACATTGTAAAAATAAAGTCATCAAAGCCGACATATCAAGCCAATAGAAAAATAGTGGTTGTGATGTAGAAAATTATCTATCCAAAATAATACAGTGCACATCTTGGTTCATGTCAAGTAAAAGAGAGCAATGCAAAATGACCTGAAAACTACAGGATGTGATAGCCAATCAACCGTTTCTATTTTTCCCCATAATCTTTTATTAAGTAGTGAAAATTATGGAGAGTAAGAAAAAGTATCACATAATAGATCTTTGTGTACTTTAATAAGAAAAGAAGTGATGAGCTTCTATTGTGAAAATTGCAAAAATTTCCTACTAAAATTTTCATCAGAAAAAGAAATAAAAGAAAATATGCTTTTCTTCTTTTGAAATTTTCAGACTGATTTTTTTCAACATTCTGAGAGTAAATAGTTCTCTAATGCCCATAGAATTGATTTAACCTGGTTGGTTCAATTACATTTTATTTTATGATAAAATATGGTTTAACATTCAAATTTGGATTAAGCTGAACTTTTTTCTTTATTTTATGTTCCTATTAAAGCCAAATATATTGTTTAATATTGTTTATTTTTTTCTTTTTAATTCTTTTGTTATTATAACAACATAGTCTGACTAAACAATTGTAAAAGAAGATAGAAATACCACGACAGTGTAAATGATGTGGAATGAATTCTGTATCCTTTGTAAGAATTTTTTTTTTTTTTTTTTTTTTTTTTTTTTTTTTTGAGACAGAGTCTCACTCTGTTGCCCAGGCTAGAGTGAGTGCCGTGGCGTCAGCCTAGCTCACAGCAACCTCAAACTCCTGGGCTCAAGCGATCCTCCTGCCTCAGCCTCCCGAGTAGCTGGGACTACAGGCATGCACCACCATGCCCGGCTAATTTTTTTTTTTTTTTTCTATATATATTTTAGCTGTCCATATAATTTCTTTCTATTTTTAGTAGAGATGGGGTCTCGCTCTTGCTCAGGCTGGTCTCGAACTCCTGAGCTCAAACGATCCGCCCACCTCGGCCTCCCAGAGTGCTAGGATTACAGGCGTGAGCCACCGCGCCCGGCCTGTAAGAATTTTTAAACATATTTCCATAGTTCCAAAAATTAATGCTGACCAATGCTGTTTTTTAAATACAAAAACAAAACAAATACACTGGTTTTGAATCTTTCTCTGAAAATAACATTTTTTTATTCAACATTATGTTAATCCTGTGGCTGAAACCTTTATGTGGCTTAGTTACATTCTGTTTTTCTCTAATATGCTACACCAACTCAATAAATACGGTTTTGCATAAACAACAAATCTCACAAATAGATGAATAGTTAAGGTACTTAAAAATAATGTTGTTAATAAGTGCAGGATATTTATTTACCTCCTTATGTACTTAGTTATTTACCACATTATAACAGCCTTAAGGTCTTATTAAATCATTTATGATTGCTCATAAATGAGGTAGACAGTTACCATGTAACTTTCTTCCTGAATGCGGTGACTACAGCATGCAAAGGTGCAATGTTTTACTGACTGTCATTTCCTTACTTTCCATAGAGTGGTTTCACCCCTTTGCACATAGCTGCACACTACGGAAACGTCAATGTGGCAACTCTTCTTCTAAACCGGGGCGCTGCCGTAGACTTCACAGCCAGGGTACGGATTAAAATAGTTTCTCATTCTCGATAGCAGTAAATGAGTATTTTAAGAAAGTAACAGTGAGCATCCATGGCTTCCATAAAGGTTCTGTTTCTTTTTCCTTACTTGGATCTGCGCTGGAGATACTAGATTTTTCCTTTTTCCTCCTTAAATCACAAGAAGTCATCGTGACACCCCTGTGGAAAATAAATTCACATGCACACAAATCATTGCCAATAGTTAAGGAGGACATGAATTCTGACATCAAGCATGAGCAGTTCTATTTGAGGATCATGCTATGAATCATGAATGAGCAGCTTCAAGTCAACAAATAAACTGTTAAAATGTTAAGCGCAAAATATGTCAGTGGTATGTCTTACAATGATTATTACAGCTTGGCAGGGAATTTTTAATAAATTAAGAATCTGCTCATAGGAAGTTTTACCGAAATACATAAAAAGATATCACATTGTTATCTGCTTCATGGTATGCTTTTATTGGGAATAATTCACTTACATGAAAATTATGTAACTCAGTATCCTTACTATAAATCAGTGAATGAAAAATTTGAATATGCAAAAACTTATGACACACAGAATATCAGGTACATATCCCTGCCATAATGATGACCTACGACAGCCCGTAAAATAAATAAGTACAGTTTGTATGTATAGTGCTTATGTCCTGAGAAGTCTTCTGCACTGAAACTATGTCATGCTATGTTCAAGCTGTTTATCCTCCTGAATTGTTCTGCCGATGTTTTTAAGAATCATTTTTCCATTGAGTATTGAGATGTATATTTGTATTCTATTTTTAAGCATATGGGACTTTAAGATTCCAGACTCTTTAAGTGCATGGATGTTATAGAAAGACAGGAGGGCTCTATCTTAGAATTTGAATTTTTGTTTCTGCTACCCAAAATTGCTCCCTTTGTCTCTTGGCTATAATGTATACATTCGATCCATATATTGTAGTTACTAACTTAGCTATGCAGTTTCATTCCATTTTTCATTCTCTAACTATAGTGCCTTGTGGTTTGTGTGCTTCTTTGTTCCTTAAAAATTGAAAACATTAAAATTGTAGAAACTATGGATCAAATTACCAAATAGGTCACATCCTCCCTTGTTCCCTTTAACACAATAATCGCCATCATGCCCTGTCATGGCCAACGTGCTCTTGTTTGGTTTTTCCATGGTGTAGAATGGAATCACTCCTCTGCATGTGGCTTCCAAAAGGGGAAACACAAACATGGTGAAGCTCTTACTGGATCGAGGCGGTCAGATTGATGCCAAAACTAGGGTGAGTGTCTCTGTTCCTTCAATTTCCTACCATTGTTACTTCTTTCAGTCCTCTTAGCAGGCACCTTAAAACACCAGTCTGTAAACATAAGCAATGTGTTTTCATGGATTTGATTTAAATTTAATACAATATTTAAAGGTTTCATACCATAAAGTGAAATTAATATTTTCTTATAAGTGCCTGGGAAAACAGAACGCTGGCCACTTGATAAGAGTTTTTCAAATTTTTCCTTATTAATTTTCGGGGAACAAAGATGAAAGACTGAACTTACACATCCCTCTTTTGGGCAGTCGTAAATATCAAGAGTCAAAACTTATTAGCAGGCATTAAGCTATGAGAGTGTGGTTTCAACATAAAATATTTTCATACATATTGAAATTATTTTTGCTTCTAACTGTTTAATTCCTAATTCATTTTTTAAGTAGCTTTGCAATACTGACCTGAACAGGAGATTTGCTATTACGTTTGTGGAAAAAAGTTAGTATGTTATACCTTTAACGTATGTCATCTTGGTAAAAGTGGTGCCCTTCGTTCATTTCAAACTTGTCAAGTAAAATACCATTTTGAGTTTTTTTTTTGTTGTTGTTGTTGAGACAGAGTCTCACTTTGTTGCCCAGGCTAGAGTGAGTGCCGTGGCGTCAGCCTCGCTCACAGCAACCTCAAACTCCTGGGCTCAAGCGATCCTCCTGCCTCAGCCTCCCGAGTAGCTGGGACTACAGGCATGCGCCACCATGCCCGGCTAATTTTTTCTATATAGATTTTTAGTTGTCCATATAATGTCTTTCTATTTTTTTTAGTAGAGACGGGGTCTCGCTCTTGCTCAGGCTGGTCTCGAACTCCTGACCTTGAGCAATCCACCCGCCTCGGCCTCCCAGAGTGCTAGGATTACAGGCGTGAGCCACCGCGCCCGGCCCCCATTTTGAGTTTTTGATGCACTCCCAATAGATAGATAACAATATAGGCATTAGAGAGTTAAAAGTGCAGACTCTGAAGGCAAATTGCCTGATTTCAAATCTTACTTCTACCATTTACAAAGTTGTATGATGTTGGTGGTTTACTTACCTTCTCTGAATTTAGGCTATTAATAGTACCTACCTCATAAGGTTGTGTGAGAATTAACTCTTAGCTATATTATTTACCTTTTTTTTTTTTAAGTGGAGTGGGTAAATTACTTAGTTACTCATAATTTCTTATAACATTACTGACATTATATAGTATACAGTTATTTGCTTAAACATATAACAAATACTTAAATATTGTCTATCTGGAGTAGATTTGGTTAATTACAGACTTCAGCCAAGCTTCAAACATTCCCATAATATAAAAATGTTGAACTACGTGGTATAAGAAGTCTACGAAAGATGGTGGATAGAAAGTGTTCCTTGTGACATTTTATCTTCACTTTGTTCAGTTCGGGGACATCATGTTCTCATAGTCCAAGCAATCAGGATCAAATCTAGTTTCCTTTGCAAATCTTGAGGTTAGCAGATGTTTTTTTTGTTTTTCTTTTTTTTTTTTTTTTTTTTATTTTATTTTTTTTTTTGAGACAGAGTCTCACTCTGTTGCCCAGGCTAGAGTGAGTGCCGTGGCATCTGCCTAGCTCACAGCAACCTCAAACTCCTGAGCTCAAAGGATCCTCCTGTCTCAGCCTCCCGAGTAGTTGGGACTACAGGCATGCACCACCATGCCCGGCTAATTTTTCCTATATATATATTTTTAGCTGTCCATATAATTTCTTTCTATTTTTAGTAGAGATGGGGTCTCGCTCTTGCTCAGGCTGGTCTCGAACTCCTGAGCTCAAACGATCCGCCCACCTCGGCCTCCCAGAGTGCTAGGATTACAGGCGTGAGCCACCGCGCCCGGCCAAGATGTCTTTTTTTTTTAATTAAAACCTTATCATCTTTAAGCTTCTAGAATCTACACCAGTCCCAGAATAAATTTTGGTTTTTACTCACCCCAGAAAACCTTCCTTTCTTAATCTCGTTTCTCTAAGACATTTGGTCCATGGTGGCTATGTGTCATGTCACATCACGTGGAAGTTCTGGAGTGGTTTTCTGTATCTGTCAGGATCTTTGTTGTGGTGTCCAGAGTTTGATATGGTTTCTACCCTTTGCTTTGCTGGTACGCTTTTTCCTTTACTATGCTGTGGGTATGCAGAATTTGGAACAGTATGCAGCATGCCACAAGCTTTACTTCCTTGTCCTTTATACTTAAGGGAAAGAGTGTTGGCATATTGCTACATTTCTAACATCATTACTAACATTGCTAACATAAGGTTACATATCTTGCATCCTCTACTAACATGATTTCTCCCCTTGTACTGACTCTTTTGTTTCTATTGAGACTCCAATAATTGAGATTACCAATGGAAAGAAAACAGTTTGTAAATGCAAAAAAGAAAAAATTTATCTTGCCCAAAGTCTTTTGTACTTTGCTTTTATTAATGCTTTTCTGGAGTATTCATTCATCATTGAGGCAGTTGGTTTTGTTATTATTGATCATCGTAATATTTACTTAGTTCTTTAAAAGATGCTCTAATTTGCCTGGTTTGCATACATCTGCATATACAATTAAAAAGTCTAACATCAAATAGGCAGTGCATTTTCATAAAAAGAGTATGAAAATATGGAAAACAGAGATTCTTATGCTAGTTCTGTAATCAGCTAATTGTCCTTGAGCAAGTTAACAATCAAATGTAATCTGTGGTTTCTTCTTCTAGGAAGAGAATATTTGGACCATATTTTATCCCGGGTAGCCTTTAGAGACAGCAAATAAATTGAATTTCATTCAAGGATTTAAAAAGAAAAAATAGATTTTCTAATAACGTACGTTGTATGGACATTCTGCTCATTCATTCCTTAAATGAATAATTATTGAGTTCCTACTTGGTGCCATGAACACTGGAAATATAACAGTTCGTGAGACAGGCTGGGTCTCGAGACTCACAGGGATGCGGGTCTACAGTAGCCAGGGGATTAGGTTAGCAGTGTGCGGGTAGAAGTTTAATAGTAGGTTCTCAAACAAAACAAAACACAGCAAAACAAAACACTTTGATTTGTGGCTTTGCCTCTGCTGATTTCTGTGGTGTAAAATATTTCCACCATGATTAGAGCTACCAGCATGGTATAACTAAGTGCAGAATTGTAAGAGATGTGCAACAATGGCTCTCTATAGTGCATGCGACCTGGGTCCAGCAAAGCCCAGGAGTAGGTACAATAGTGGATGATACCACTGAGCTTCCCCTCCCTCCCCATAAGTTAAAATACTCTCTCATCACTAAGTGGTAGGATTTTAAAAGTATTATTAGGTTCTTTCCATTCTGGTTATAGCTAAAAGAACTACATGCCTCTTACCACAGGCAAAATCAAGTAGGAGGTAACTACTGAAATCAAGGGCTGTGGTCTGGAATGGGGAGGCCAATTCTGGAGCTGTCATATTTGATTACTAAAACAAAGGAATATGGTTTGCTTCTTGAATACTTCCGCCCTTGGAAAATATATTTAAAAATAGAAAAATGTTTAATTTGTTTTTGACTGCATTTTTAGGTAAGATAATAGAGCTACTATCTATGGAATTTAAAAAATGAGTATTATTCTTTCATTTCTGTCACAGAGTTCTCAATTTCTCCTACCAATCGATTTAACCACAAATATTCTAAATGTAGTATATTCTGTCGAGAATTTTCTCTTGATCTTCTTATTTATTTTTCTCATTTATATAAGGTTTTCATCATCTGGAGAAAAGCAAAATCTAAGGAGGCTTTGGGGTACTAAAAACACAAATCTTACCCACAGTTTCTCCCTACCATTTTGACAGTCATTGAAACATTTTGCATCTCATTGGCATTCTCATTATTGACCAGGATCTAGTATGAAACTCTGAGGCATTTTCACCAGAACCCTCTGCTGGTATCTGTAAAAGCTCGTTTCCATGTTAAAACATAAATTTTATAGCTAGTTAGAATGAAATTATTAATTCAAGGCATTAATTGTTAATTATTAAAATTATTAATTAAGGGCATTATTCTTTTCTGTTTTTAGGCTTATTTATTATTTAAATGTGGGGATACCCCCTACAAAGATTATGCTTAAAATATTAAAATACATATTTCAATGCAAACAATAAAAGTATACCAAAAAAATTACAGGATGATGAACAAAAAACAATACATCAGAAATAGGGATCACTCTTGCGACTTGTTATTAGATGTAATAATTAAAGTAATAACAATAATGGCTACCAACTGTCATGTGCTTATGACGTTCTGGGCACCCTGCTAAGTACTTTGCAAATATGACCTTATTTCATCGTCCTAACAACTTGTGAAGTATATATTGTTTTCTTGCTGAGAAAATATGGAGGTCTTCATTGGAGAAATGAGGCTTACCATAGGGAAAAATGGATTTCAACAGAGTCATGTAACTTGATCTAGGTGCACGGCCAGGTAATTGGCGGAGCCTGTGTTAATACACAGACTTCAGGATCCCTCGCTGGAATGATGATCTAAGCAGAGAGCGAGCAAAGGAAGAATTAGAGAAAGAAAAGATTGTAAGAAGCGAATGCTGTGGGTTACCAGTAGATAAATGGTGTCCAGAATCTGTTGACCTCCCCTTTTCAGGATTATCCACATCCGGGTGGATGAACTGATTCTAGCGTAGAAAAAAGAGAACCCAAAGAGGGTTCTGGAATACAAAACTTTGACCAGAATTTTTTGGCATTCACTTGATACTCTACTTTGTAGAAAGATATTCAAAATCTGGTCAGAGTTAGCCTGCTGGATATCATCAATTTTTATAAAGGCAGATCCATTGCATCATTAAATGTAAGATTTAGAACCAATTTAAGACTTATCGTTCCTCGCTGTTCTTTTGGGTATATTAAATGTTCTCCATATTCTTCCTGTTGTTACTCTGAGAGTATTTTGGAGGTTTCAACATGATTAGACAAGGACTATTTCGTGTAGTTTGTAGAAAACAATACACTACCTTTTCTAAAAATGATGTAGGGCAGCATCCCCTCCCTCCCTTTTAAACAAAGCTGTAAGTTAAATAGGGTAAGAGAAATCACTCCCATTTTATGTGTCACAGAGCTGAGCCCCAAGCAGTCACCATGGTGGCCGATCTGAGGTTCACCCCAGAGCTCCATGACTCCGGAGTTCACAGGCCGAACCATTGCGTGTGATACTTCCATTCACTATGTGGGATTTTCCAAACCCTAGATCTTGACGAATCACCTTGACTATGTTTGAGAAATCAGCTCTATCTAATTGTTATGTAACTTACACAGCAGCTAATGCTCTGTAGTTCCGCCCCAGGATACTGCTCTCAAGCTATGAAAGTGTAATTCCTTTAATCACTTTGCCAGCACGATTTTTTTAGGCTCCGATCTGGCAAACTTTAAAATGATGTAGCATTTGAATGACAGTCGTTAAATGCTTCCCCCCCCCCCCCCCCCGAAAGGCAGTCTTTTCATGTTAATTCTCAGATACTCAAAACTGCAAGGTTTTGAATTTTGGTTACTCGGTCTCTTAATATTAGCTGAATAGATTTCACAAAGCAAAGAATCATTATCAGTCCAGGTCCTAGCCAAAAACCGATGGCACGTTGAACTTTGGTCAATTTGGTTAGAGATTATAAAAGGTTCTATTTATACTATTGTGCATAGACTGTCGGGAGGATACAAGGCATAGTGCAGTATTTCAGGGCTAGTAACAGCAGGGCTCGTTATCAACGCAGACCTAAAAGGGGAGAAGTAGAGGAAGCTCCTAGAACTCCAAACTCTCTGGAAAGGCTGGGACGCACAGCCGGGTTTGGGAGATCTCTCAGAGAGTCCCTTCCCATTGGCCAAACCCAACCGGAAGCCAGAGGGCAAGGCAGCCCACCCACTGATGCCCCTTGGAGTGGCCAAGTCTGCAGGGACACAGAGCAGGGAAGAGGGGAGGGTAGAGCATGAGTCTGGAGGCACAAATGGAAGACAGAGAAATCCCAGCACCTCGGACCAGAAAGAGTGTTGTAATTCAGAGGAATTGTTTTTATTAGGAGGAAAGAATAACCTAGAGAGAGTGTCCTGGAAGCAGACACACAAAAGGCAGACCATTAGAATTCTGGATCAGTCAGAAGCTCCTGAAATCCTCACAATTGCTCTCCATCCATCGTTTTCTCTCATTGCTACCTACCTGGTCCACATCTCTCATCGTGACAATCTGTGCCTCAAATCACCACTTAATTTGTGTACTCGAGATTTCATTTTCTCTCTCACTTCTTACCTATTGTTACTTCCATTTTGCCTTGTATTTCCCAGCCACTCTGCTTTGTTTGATCATGCCACCCTAAAGAGAAATAAAATGTAAAAGACAGAGAGCACTTGGGGATTGCTCTGGAATCAGAAGCTACCCCAGAAGCATTAAGTAAGGTCAGAAAGTTTGATAAAGAACATAGCACATAGTTGTACCATATTGTATTTGACACAGTGATAATCCCATTTATTAATAATAAATTGCATCTCTGGGAAACAAATATGTAATTTGCAAAATGGTGAAAGATATTTGTGGAAAGCTTTAAAAGAATATGAAAAAACAACGCTTCTCTTTTACAAGCATCAGGGAGTATTTTTGGAGAATTTATGAAAGGACTGACCATTCAAAAGAGAGAACTTATCTTGACGAATCACACTAAGAAGGATTTTTAGGTTAAGAGTGTATTAGAACAACCAAAATGAAAATGATATAACCTAATATAATCCCCGAAAGTGGTTCCGGTGAGGAGGGCTTTAAAGTTCAAAAAATGCAATATACTCTGTTTTTCCATCTTCTTGACTGTGCAAACACAAGACCAGAAGCCAGTTTCGTGAATGGGAATCTCTCCTGCTCTCTCCCGTCTCTGTTTTGTCTTCCCCTTTCTCTCTCGCTCTCTGTCAAGATCTCTTTCCGACTTGTTTTCTGATTCACTCACCTTCTTTTCTGTCCTTTAACTAATTGCAATTCTATTACTTACTTACTGAGTCATCAGGATTGAGCTCAGGAAACTCCTTCTTTATGGTTGCAATGGATGCAATTGTGGTTTTAAAAAAAAGTTAACTTGGGTCTAATTCTTTAATTTTTTTCGGCAGGATGGGTTGACACCACTTCATTGTGCCGCGAGAAGTGGGCATGACCAAGTGGTGGAACTTCTGCTGGAAAGGGGTGCCCCCTTGCTGGCAAGGACCAAGGTGAGTCGTTATGGGTAAGATGGGATCCACAGGCCTCTTTAAGGCACATCTTTGATAATCTCCATTCTTCTTGAAATCAAAGCATCAGCCAGGCACTTTCTAGTTATTCAGTATTTGTGTGCCAGGAATAGGAATATATATCAAACTGATTTAAAATTATTAAAATTAACAAGTTTACGCATTGAGATTGTCAACATAAAAATAAACAATGTAGAGACAAATCTCTAAATTTAATATTTTGTTTGGGAAGAATTGCAATTTGGGGCATACACTTCAGACCGGGTGGTCTTCAGTGTATCCAAAGAACAAAGAGAAGGTTAGAGGTTAGAAGGTTATGAACAAGGAGAAATGTTACGTATTGCTCTTTGAGAACGTTCATTAGCACTAGTAAGGCTTTGGGGAACAGATGGGCAATGGCGGTAGGTAAAATTAGTCCTAGAGTTGTAGCAAGTTATCTCAGAAACTGTAGGTAAAGCTGGTTTCATGTTTTACAACAAGCAGTTTCATCAGTTAGGCTTGCAGAGAATTATATTCTTGGAGCAATGTTTTGTACCTTGAGTGATTTTTTTCCCCCTGGCTTCTTGACTCTATTTTGGCTGGGTATGACAAGAATGACTCAATTCTTGTGATCAACTTTCACAAGATGTATTGACTTATTCCTGGTGACTGTAATGTTCTCATTAGAGTGGTAGGTGATTCTTCTAGCCAGCCTCTCAGTTTGGTAACTGTAAACCCTCTATAATTTCCGTGTCTAACCTCCCACCGCCAGCCACCCCTTCTGTGTCTCTGCTGTTGATCTTATTCTAGAATTAAGGCTAAAGCTGTTTGGGGCAGTAGCAACGATGACAGATTTAGATTATCCTCCCATTTAAAAGCTGTGAGATCCTTGGCACATGGTCCACAGTGGGCTCACACTCTTCTAGACCTTACCTGCCTGCTCTCCCCAAGCCCAGTTCAAGTCTCAAGTCTCATAGGAATCACAGAATTTCAGAGCAACATGGACCTAAGAGATGACCAAAGTCTCCTTACCTTCCTTATCCATGTACTTACTCCTCCTTACCCTGTCTCCCTCTCTACCGATAAGGAAATGTTAGTAGAGAGATTCATTGAATGTGGACTTCTATGTATGGAATTGGATATAAATAATTTGAACATCATCAGCTATCACTTATTTTCATATATCTAACATTGCCCTAATAGTTGTAAAATCAGGCTGAATTGCCATATATACTATGCATTCATTCATAAAAGACATACTAATTTGTGCTTATGCCGATGATAGCATAATTATGAAAGTAAATGTTCTCTCAGCTTCCTTCTCCACCAAACATAATCTGGTATGTGTTCTGCTATTCCATGGAAATTAGTTTTACCCCTGACACTAATTGTGCTGAAGATTAAGAATTGACTGCGCCGTGTTTTGCAAAACCTGAAAATAATGGGGGAAAAAAAAAAAAACAAAAAAAAAAAACAAAAAAACGCGGACTTGGTTTGGTTTTGTTTTTGATGTGCAGAATGGGCTGTCTCCGCTTCACATGGCCGCACAGGGGGACCACGTGGAATGTGTGAAGCACCTGCTACAGCACAAGGCCCCCGTGGATGACGTCACCCTGGACTACCTGACGGCCCTCCACGTCGCCGCACACTGTGGCCACTACCGCGTAACCAAACTCCTTTTGGACAAGAGAGCCAATCCGAACGCCAGAGCCCTGGTAAACCTGGCCCAGTCCGCGTTAACTGAGTACAGATTGAGACAAGCAAACCCACATTCAGTGGCCAATGATGCCTGCCCCAGAATGCACGGTGACCGATATGTAGTTAATCCTGTAGTTAAGTCTGACCCTCCCCAAGTTGCCTGCCTACTTCGTATCTTCCTAGTTTGCTATGAAATGCTGATGAGCAGGGGTGTTTTAAGAGCATACCAAGGGAACATTCCAGAAACTAGCGAGTTACCAACAGATAGGAAACCTCTGGAGCGATGAGCAATTTGAAATGGAAAATGCAAGTTGAAAAGTAGGAAATGATAAAATAACTTCTTGATCCCTCCAGGTACAGGTAGAATATAGGTGTGAAAAAGTTGAACTTTATTAATCTCTTTTTGGGAAAAAAAAAAAAAGATTTTAAAATTGTGAATATATTTGACTATGTAAGATGGTATAAAATGTGAGCTTGGGAAGAGATTTTCATTATTGACTTGACTACCCAACCATAGACTGATGGAAAATGGTTATCTGGCATATTGCTGCTTTGGGAAGCATCTTATTTATTAAAATCACTCCAGGAATTGCTCAAGAGAAAACCACAGGAGGCTGTCCCTAGAACAGCTTCTCTGTCTCCCAAGGTCTAATGTTGAATAAATCTTTCTTGCTTCACTTATATGCTAACAATAATCACTGAAAGTGTTAGGCAAGCACTAATTTGTGCCTCTTTTTTCCTGATTCTCACACTAAAAGCAAATCCTTTTTTCTATATGTCTACATGGTTTATGTCAGTTAAGATTTGTCTTTAAACCATCAGTATTTGTTGTTATTAGAATAATAACAATATTTTATTGTTATTAGAATCATCAAATATTAAATATTATTTTTATTGGAATTTTCCCATTGGAATCAATCTATGAATAACAACCTGGGAAGCTAATGCACTTCCAGGGTTATGTGCAATGATGTGAGGATATTTATTTTCTCACAGGGAGTTGAAAATGTTAATTTCCAATTGGATGGTGGTCAATGAGCTTATAAAATATCACAGTCTAATAATTGCAAATATTTTAAGTGCGGCATGTGCATGTGGCTATTTATATCTGGCATATTACATAGCTCATACGCAGAGGAAATGACTTCACAAATTATTATGTCTGTCACTCCATTGTGAAGGACAAGATGTCATCAGCTTAAGTAAGACCATGTGCTTTCCTGAGAACTGCTCGTGTATGAAAATATTGACTGATGACCAGTCTATACTGGGACCTGCAAAACCGTTAACTGGCAGAATAGATACAACTCAACAAGGGATCGTTGTTCAAATAAACAGATAAAAAATATAATACATAATGAATAAGCAATGGGGCTAGTTTACAAATTTTTACTTAGTTTTCTCAATTCCTGGGAATTCCTTTGCCTAGTTCGCAAAGTTAGAAAGTACCTTGCAGACTTCTTCCCCACATTCCTTTACCCTTAAGGGTTCTCTTCTTCCAGTGAGTCCAGAAATTCTCTACACTTGAAAATATTCAGGAACTTAATAATCATTTCTGCATAAAATAAAATTTATCTGATTGGCATATATGGTATAAAAATGTAACATAAAACTATAACTTCTGGATATAAATACTATCAACATAAATAATGATTTCTAATTTGAAACCGCTCGTTTCTAAAGAAAACGGTAGCACAGTTGAAGATTTTATTACAACAAAGTCATGTCCTTAGATTTTTGAAGCACAATAGATGAACAATTCCTAAGCTCTGAGAAATGTCCAGAATCACCAGAAGGATACACACTTATTTTCAATGCATCTTCAAGTTAATTTCATAACCTGATCAATCAATATACCTTAAAACATCTTAAAAATTCTAAAATATAATTGCTCCTCTATTTTTCCTTCTTTAAGCAGTAGGTCCCGTATTTTTCTTCCCTTTTGTTCCCTCTGTAACCACACAAACTGAATTACACCCAGGCCCACCACATGTGAGCCAAGTTCAGTGCCTACAGGAACACGCCACCATTTTTCTTTCCAAGTCCCAACACCCGCAGGGTTTGGAGAAACGGTAGCGTTATGTGACAATGTGACATTATTGCCTGCAACGTGTCCGCATGGAGTTGCGTGAGAATGGTTTCTGCATGTTTTCAACTAACTTGATTGTCTTTTGCACAGAACGGTTTTACTCCACTGCACATTGCCTGCAAGAAAAACCGCATCAAAGTCATGGAACTTCTGGTGAAATATGGGGCTTCGATCCAAGCTATAACAGAGGTAGAGCAATGTTTCAGCTTGTCACGAAGCCTCCCTCCTCTGACTCCTTCCTCCCCTTCCTTTCACCCATCTCTGTCCTCTTCACTCAAGTTTTGATTTCTCTGAAGAAGCCCCAAAGCCCCACGGGTGCAGAGGAGTAAAACTGCTGTTGCTCTGTTTCGCAGTCTGGCCTCACACCAATACATGTGGCTGCCTTCATGGGCCACTTGAACATTGTCCTCCTTCTGCTGCAGAACGGAGCCTCTCCAGATGTCACTAACATTGTGAGTATGGCTTGGGTCAGAATAACCACAGGGAGGAAGAGCGAGAGGAGCGGAGCGTGTGGGTGTGTGTAGGTCTGTTTGTGTGGACGTCCCCAAGGTGAGCAGCCCAGCTTTGAGAAGGGCCCGCATAGTAACATAGTGTGGAAATAATGGCGAGCACCTCACTGCAAAGAACCTGGATAGGGTAAGACAGGTCAGAAAATAAAACAGAAGCTATAGAATGAGACGGTTTAAGCTTCCTGGTGCAGATGGATTGAACTTGCATCTTAAATGCATTTATTAAAACAAAATACATCCTCAAACATTTACCCAAGTAAATGTTAGTGCTTAGAACTAAAATGAATCATATTTTCAACAGCAATGGATTCGACTGTTGTTACTAATTTTTGGTATCTCATTCCATTTAAGTTATGGAACAGGATGTCTAATTTCACTTTTGACTTGTCTTCACTCTCAAATTCTTGTTTCTCTGTATTTTCCACACCGACTCTGTGCTACAGTTTCTGATGCAGGGCAAAACCCATTGTGGAAGTCAACTCATTTGATTTTAAATATTAGTTAATACCCACTCTTCATATTATTTAAAAATTGGAGCATAAAACCATTCAAGAATTTAAAGTCTGTTTCTATAAGTTTCCCTAATTACAGCTTTGCAAATTTTTACTCTATTAAGCATAAGAGTAATTTCACAATGTGCCAATTGGAGTTTAATTTCTAATCTCTTCTTAGAACTTTAAAAGAAATCATCATCTTCTTTTAAAGAGATGACCACCTTGCTTTTTTAAAATTAAGACCCGAACAGGCGTACATATAGGCCAGCAACTTCCAAGAAAAATACTCTGTGTACATGCCCACCTGGGTTTTTTTCTCCCCATCATTTCTAATTTGCATCCCAATTCCTACTGGATTACAGGAGCAATAATGATACTATGTTAAATTATGTTATCATGTTATAATAACATGTACCACTATATTCTATGGGGCATGTTATTGCAATTTCCTAGGTTAATATTTCTTAGGAGAGATTTTTACACAATCTTCAAAGAATAATCCACATAAAATGGTTGTAGGATTCTGCAGCCACTCTTAATTTGCTTCTTAACTAACCAATTCCAAATCTTTTGATGATTATGGAGTTCCAATCTGCTCCCCTCTGTTAAAAAAAAAAAAAAAAAAAGCTATAGAGGCTACATGTAGATTTTCAAATAAAAATATATAAAACATTATTTGAAACAATAGAAATCCAATGTTCTTTCAGATTCTTAAAGACTCCCAAATTTGGCAGTTGCTATATTGAACTTCCAACTGTTGGTCATTCTAAAGTCCTTCATTTTGTTTTATCTGTTCATTTGTCCATTACATTCTCTTTCCCTCCAGCTCACTCAAAACAAATACTTGAGAGGCACATACCGATATAATCCTCTCCCTGTCACGTTTCCTAGTTATTTTTTATTTGTTCATTTTATTCTTGTAAGATATGTCTTTCAGGAGAAGATACCTCTAGTTAGGGTTGCCCAGTAAAATATAGGACACCCAGTTAAATTTGAACTTCAGATAAACAATGAATTCTTTTTTTTTTTAGTATACGTATGTCCCATCAGTAGTTGAATTATACTAAAATGGTTATGCATTGTTGGTCTGGAATTAAAATTTAACTGGCCATCCTGTGTATTTATTTGCTAAATCTTAGAAATCCTGCATTTAGAGGACTTTAACTCTCTCTAGCAGGGGGATGCCTGTGAACTTGTGTATTCTCAGAACATGAGGATACGGCTACTGAATCCAAAACTCTCTGCAAGTCGATTAAGGAACGGTGTGAACATGGCTGCCTGCTTGCCTTGTGAGAGCTGGCCATTTCCTGACCGCAAAGTACCCCACCCTTGAAAGCCTCTGTGTGTTGCCTGAGATCATGTTGCCTCTTTGAATGCAATGCTGTGTGTTGTGCTTTGATGCTTTCCAACCTGACGCAGCCACGGTGGAGGTCGATGTAGCTGTCAGCAGAGTCAGTCTGAACACCTGGGAGGAGTGGCATGAAATTTATTTAGTCCCTGCTTTGGACGTGAGCGTACTCATTCTCTCGCCAGTCTTGTTTCTGTCTGAAGATTCACTCCAAGTGTGAAGGGTACCAATAACTCAGTCACGTACAGAGAAGCTGTACTGAAAAGCTCGTTTTTCCAGCAGGCTTAGAAATGCACTTTGAAGCCCAGAGTGCTGAACTGCCAGTTTACAAGGCATCTATAATCCACAGTGTTCATTGCCAACCAGGGAGGCCGAAAACCAAGCACTTGTAGAACTGTTGAGAGTAGAATGCAGGATGTTACAGTTTTCTCATCTTCCTGTAACAAACCAATGGATTCGTGGTAAAGTTCACGCTTTATATCATGCTTAAAAATTTCCCCCGATCCTTAAATTCCATTCGTTTATGATAAAAAAAAAAAAAAAACAAAGCTATTGAATAACATGGGATACCCAACCATCAAGAAATGGAAGTTATTAA
This sequence comes from Eulemur rufifrons, assembly GCF_041146395.1. Lineage (NCBI taxonomy): Eukaryota > Metazoa > Chordata > Mammalia > Primates > Lemuridae > Eulemur > Eulemur rufifrons. The sequence continues at coordinate 2,906,941 of NC_091008.1, read as the reverse complement.
TTACAACAATATACACTATCCTTCATTTTCTTATTTATACCTATGTATAATCAATGATAATATAAATATAAACAAATAAGGGCAATTTAAACAAAAGTTTGTTACCCTGGAGTCATTAAACAAGAATTAAACATGGATCATTGTTAAAAAGTGGAGAAACTTTTTCACACACGTCACTTTTCTTTGAATAAAAAGTTTAAAAAGGTTTTATTTCAAATGTGTAAAAACCATAAAAAGTAACTTATTTTAAGTAGAAAATAAGGGTTTTAGAAATATTGACTAGTACTGGAAACAGTTTGTAGATTTTGAAAACCCCTTATTGATAAAGCTTAGCTGACAAAATAAATATGTAAATTCATCATTGAGTAGGAGCGCCTGGCACTTCTTTGACTTAATTTCTCATAAGGAAATGTATTCTTGCCTTGATTTCTACCAGCGTTAGTAAAATTGCTAGCCTTTTAGCCTTTGCCCTCTGTATCCATGGGTTCCGCACCTGTGGACTCAACTAACCTCAGATTGAAAATATTTAAAAAGTAATAATAATAATATAACAATTAAAAAATGCAAATTTTAAAAATACAGTATAACAACTATTTACATAGCATTTACATAGTAGTAGGTAGAGTCATCTAGAGATGATTTAAAGTATACCGGAAGAGGTTCATAGGTTATATATAAATACTACACTGTTTTATAGAAAGGATTTGAGCACCCTCAGATTTTGGAATTGGCGCCGGTCCAGAGGGATGATTTTAGTTAGAAGATCTTAGCCTCACCTATTTAGAGATAGATTTTAGATGATATAGAAAACAAGTTATTAATAGAAGCCCTGGTTGCCCAAAGAAGTAAACTCCAACCATACATCTGAAGTCTGAAGACAAAATAGTGCTTTTCCAATAATATGTCATTTTATACAACAACATACTCCAGATGGATTTACTTGACAAAAGTCAAAATTTGTCATCACAAAATAAGGCCATTAGAGGATAAATGAGTCATCAGCAAAGAAGAGCAAATTAGATTAGACATCCAATTTACTGTTTTCACAGTCAAATCATTTGACGTGAATTTCTCTTGACTTCAAAAGGAACGGATCCTAAATACTGGGGAAAATGGACTGAGCCTTATACCAAATTGAAGTCCCCTTACAGTTTCTAGATTTAAGGGTCTGTGTACTGTGCAAGGAATCAGAAGAAATTATTCACTGGAGTTTGTCAGAAATATCCAATGACCACAACTGACTTTAAAATCAATTTAGTTTATTTGGAATGGTTTGCTTTACTTGGTGGAAATCAGCCTTATTTTCTAGAATACTTGTGGCAAATCAATCTGTAGTAATTTTTACTCCAATATCTTGTTCTATGATAGCTGTGAAATTATTTGAATGGATGAAACCCTGCTTTTTTACAGCTATTATACATATGGTTTTAAATTACGCTGATTTTTAAAAACGTTTCTCTTAGAGGGAGTAATCACTGGCTTCTCTACGAGAAAATTCTCTTGATCTGTCCTTATCCTTCATGCACCATTTTCTGAGAAGTGTGTCATGCCTGGTGGGGAGTGAAGCTACTCGAAGAATGACGGGATGCCCAGGGCAGCCTGCCGCAAAAGATGACACTGTTGACAATGACTTTTCTTGTCTCTCAAATAACTGCCTGTAATTAAATCTGCTGATTAACTTTAAAGAGAGGACCTCCTGAGCAAATCAGATTTCTCGTATGAATCGTCACTGCCTACAAAGACACATCAGATGTAAAATAATAGTTTATTTCAGATTTAAATTTTGAAAAGAAATGATTTATGGATGGCACAAGTGATGTGATTTTTTGCCATGTAGTGACTTGATCTTCAGCACTTAGAGTCTCTCACTGAAATGGGATCAGGTGGTGACAACATAGTTAAGTACCACCATGACAGGTTTTTGGTTTGTAGGGTGAAAGATAACTTTATCACCCAAACCAATTTACTTACGTTATGCGAGGTTGATCGTGACATTAAACCTCAGGGTATCCCGGATGTTTGGGTAAATTTACAAGTTTGTTCTGGACTGGAAAAAAAAATAAATAAATAAACCTTTGTTCATCCTTATAAAGTTGGAGAAGATACAAAACTATATTTTTCCAGACTAAATAATTATGCTCTTTAGTAGATTTCTTAAAACCTTGGAAATATTGCTGAATTTCACAAAAGGGGCAACTTTGTACTGTGCCACCCAGAGCAGTGGGTTTATTTATGATTCGACGATCTTTGTTTCCTGGCAGCGTGGGGAGACGGCCCTGCACATGGCAGCCCGAGCCGGGCAGGTAGAAGTGGTCCGATGCCTCCTGAGAAATGGTGCGCTTGTGGATGCCAGAGCCAGGGTAGGTGCCGGTGCTCTGGGGCTGTCTCTGCAGTCCCTGAGTCCTAGCTGTAAAAGAGGGGGGTTATTCTTCAGTTCCTCGCTTTGAAAGTGCCACGCGCTGTAAGTGAAAGTGTCAATCCAATAACAGTTTTTCAGGCAAAAAAGAAACGCTATATAAGCAAATACACACAATGAAAAATGCACCCCAATTTCAGAAACATTAACATTTGAAAAAAACGTACAATTTAGCATCTAAGAAATATGACATTGACTAACATTTTCATGTTTTTTGACCTAGTAGAGCACTTTCACATACCTTTATGTTCATGAATTTTTAAATTTAATGTGTACTGTACAGACACTTATACATATTAGTTTATTTCTTGCTACCAAAACCAATCACAGTTCCAGTTATTCCTTACTAGTTACTTAAAAGCAAATTATGCTCAAAGTTATGATATTTTCCCTTCATCCATTTCATGTCCCTCCTTTTTATAATGATGCCTACTTTTCTTCTGACTCTGATTTTACCTATTTAGACATTCTGCATTTCCACTATTCCAAAACAGAATTGGGGCACTGGAGATTGCTTGATCAGACTTTTCCTGTTTCTAAATCAGTTCTAATTCCTTCACAGGTTGATTTTTCCTCCTTCTTTTTATTTTTTTTAACTTTCACTTCCCAGTTTCTTTTTTCATCTTCCTTTACACTGAATACACCAGTAATTTCTATCACTGTGCTGTATTTTCTATTTCCTTTTCCACTTTGTTCCGTTAACTTTCGCCCTAGCCTCATTGGGATTCTCATGAACTAGTTAAATGATTTTCTGCTTTCCAGACTTTCTTAATAACATTTGCTGACTCGCTGTATTTAATAGGCATGTTTTTGGTAATGGATTCCACAGATCTTCATGTAGAATCCGGTGATGAACTGGCAGGCTTGACACTACTCTTGTTTTGGTTTTCAATCTTTCTATCCATTGTACACGTAGCATAATTTATGTTCTTTGTTCATCATCATTTGTATGTTATGTTTTTATATGTTTCGAGCTTTTGTTAGTCAACCGTATTCTTCCCCTGCCATGACACATTTCTTGTTTTCTTTTAAGGTTACCTGGCTTTCGGCTCTGTTAAAAATATCTCTGAGGTCACCGAATGCACTCTGAATATCATATACTTCACTATTTTTACCAGAAATTGTGTTGATGTCCTGTTAATTTTTTGCAATCAGTATTTAATAACAAAAGTTTTCCATTTTTCTCTCTTAAAATGAAACCCTTTAATGTTTTTCTAATATTCAAATTTCAATTTTTTTCTACTTTATTGGAAATGTATGCATTTTTATGTATTTCTCCCAAATTTTCTATATTGATGTGACTTTTTATTATAGCCTCACACCATTTTGCATACCCCTCTGAAGCCCCTTCCCTGAAAACCCCACTAGTTACAGACTCTTTCCTTTGAAATCTTGACACTTACTTATTTATTTAACACATACATTCCATCAGTTCTACCTTTTTACTTCTCTTTTGCAACTACATTTAGTATCATGGTCTCTATATAGGAATGAGTAGCTCTTAATTCTTTATTCCTCCTAATTTAAATAGCAAATTTCCTGTTATCTTTTGTTTATTTTTTCTTTTCAGCTCTACCACCTGTTCTAAGATGCAACTGAAATTTCTTCCCCAAAGCATCTTCCTATTGTGAACAGGAAAAATATTAATACCATAGTCTCGTGAAGCCATGCTCTCCAGGGGCCAATATGCATAAACATTACCTGGGACCCTGTTAAAATGCATATTGTCACTCAGTTCTGCAGTTCTAGCAAACTCATGGGTGATGTCAGTGCTCGTGATCCTGGGATCATACTTTGAACTGCAAGGAGCTAGAGTTTGCCTTTTCACGTGTTCTATTTAAGGTGCACTTTCACCGTGAGTTTTTGATCTTCATTTAATCCTTTAATGTTTCCCTGGAACTCTTTGATTTAGTTAACATTCGTACAGAGCTTTATCCTTCATAAAGCATGTGAGCACAAATTATCTTCTTTTCTACACAGAGCGACCCTGTGTGGTAGAGTGGCTTAGGGTCCTAAAATTCAAGATTGTGCTGACTGGCACAGAGTTAGGATGAGAAAGGATTGCTCCTCTGGTTCTGTACCTTTCTGCTGACATCTTCACCTCTCATTTCAAATGCAAAGAGAGCCCTTATCTCTCCCATCCAAAGAAACCGCTGGTTTCTAATGAGTCACATTCTGTGTCTGAGCTGATGACTATGACCAGGATACAGGATCAAGCCTGAGCTCATGTCCATTCATGCAGCCCATTTATGAGATGGGGTGAGATGACTGGCAGCCCTTCCAGAGCCACATGGAATATGGGATGTCCACTTACCTCAAAAGAAGGAAGGCTGTTCCCAGAAGGGTAGAGGGGACATTGGGCGAAAAGATGGACACATCAATCTGCTCCATTTTACCTCTTGGTTTCCCAGCTCACACACAAACACACTTTTGAAAACATCCTCTCTTAACCTAATACCACTGCTCTAGAATTTATCCTTTCCTAAGGAGAAATAGTAAAAAAAAAATTATGCTCATGAGTTACTACATTGAGCTCCAAGGTCAAGATCTCTTGGATAGTCCGAGATCTTCTAAATCGGGTTAGAAATAATATTTCATGGTTATATAACCATAGGGCTACATCGTATTTTTGCATACTCACAATATATAACAAAAGAAACACCATATAATCACAATATCTAATTTCACAAGTGCAAGCAACAGACTCTAGTCACCAGTCCAGAACATCAGACGTACCCTAAGTTCCTTGGTCAGCCAATGTGTTTGCCCTGAGGCTAGCTCTCAGGAAGGTCTTTTCTTGTCCAGTGTCCTCAATGGACATAACTGGGAGGGCCACCAAGGCCTGCCCATCTGGGAGTTCTCTCGCTCTAAACTCATTCTGTTGGCACCGTTATGGGGCCTGGCATCTGCTCTAGGGATTGTGCAATCACAGGGTCGCTAGGCTTCAACTCACTTGCAATTTAGCTCAGGATTTTAGTTAGCTGCCAGTAGAGTTAGTTCCTGGGAACCCCATTAGCCGGTAACTAATAGCAGAAATCTATCAAGTTTTTGAACCTTGCCCCAGCCACCGTTATTTCTGTCTCCTTGTAAAAGGAGTTGGGGCCCAGCAAGTTTCCCTAATTGTGGTTGCCTTGGAGCCAAATCAAACAGTGGGCTGCAGTAGGAAAGCAGAGCTCGTCCGCCTCCTGCTGCAGGCTGTGTCCGCCACTGGTGCTCGATGGTGGGCGGATTATTGCCTCTCATACCCAGAAGAAGTCCAGGAATCAGGCTCCCCAACTTTTTGACCTCTTCCCATGAATCTTTTTCTTATTAGAAGATTTTTTTTTTAATTTCAAAATATTATGGGGATACCTAGGTATGGGTTACATATATTGCCTTGGTACCGCCTGAAGCACAATTCTCACGAATATTTATCTTCAGCATTTTCTCAATTCTTCACCTTAACTTAAAGGCACTTTTAAACTTGGGGCAGTAAATTCAACTTTTGCAATTCACCAGGGATATAATTGCCTCAACCTCAAAAGGTCTTACAGCCCTGGTTACAGGTTGAAAGATTTTCGTAGCAACATTTGTATGTTCTTTCTTTCTCCACTTTCAGATATGACTGTACCAAATTTTTTTTTAAAAAGTGAGCAAGACATCTTCTCAATATATATATATATATATAAAAAAAGTATGTTAATGCTCTGTGGTCTGAGAAGCAAGAAACAATAGTTGATAATTTGATGAGTTATGAAGCCACCGCCAATCAAGCATTGCCACTTCTCAGCTACGGATGAAAGAGTCATGAAAGCTCCAACTCTCCCCCTTACCCATCGGAAAACACATTTTATAGTGTGTCATTTCAGTACCCACCTCTGTCAAATTCTGCAGGATGGAGGTCTGAGAATGTGCATCACAGAAAGGACAGATGTGCAGCATAGCTATTCTCAAGTTCTTTGTTTTTTTTTTTTTATTGTTGTTGTTTGTTTGGCTAACCATTTATTTTTGTAACTGTTCATTCTCTCCATTGCTCTATTTTCTCCCCTGTACTTCAGAGAAAGATGGATCTTCTAATGTGTTCTCAATCTCCTTTCCTGTTGAGAGTCACCTCATCCTGTTAGTTTTCTTAGTGGCCATCTTACTGTGTCTATTTCTATAGGATGTGTGGGCAAAGAAATGTTGTCTTTAGAATCCAATGCCTGAACAGTTCTGTTTTAACAGTTAACTGACCTTGAACAATCCTTGAGGACTCACTCAATTCCTTTTACTTCCTTTGTCTGGAAAATGGTCTAATAATAATACATTTTATGCCTTCATTCCAGTTCTAGTATTAAGAATTGGGTCACGTATGCATCATACACGAAGAAAGTTTATAAATTGCAAATTTTCATAAAATCCCAATACTATTGCTGAAATCATTGTATTACTATTATTTATTATTTACTTCTCACCACCTTGAAATTCATGCAATGAATGTTAATTCATCTCTTCCTATAACTCCCTCTTTTTTTTTTTTTGGTTATAAATTTAAAATACTGCATTTTTTTCAGACAAATCTTCCCTGCTCTATTATATCTTTTCTCCATTCATTCCTGGCCTTGGAAGCTAGCCCAGCTTTCTCTTCCTCAGTTTTGTTATGCCATGCCCTTGGGCAGATGGTAAAGATACACCTCTTTTCATCGCTAGGGTTACACTCACTCTTCTTTTTACAAGAGACAGTGGTTTGGCCTGGTTCTCTTAACACTGAAAACATTATTCCTGACCACACATTAGAGTCAGGTGATGTCTTGAGCCTCCTCAAACTTGTCCTTCCTGTCCCTTAAACCCAGCTATATCCCCTGTTTTAAAACGAAAAACACTTGGCAAATCGTTCGCCCTATTTGCTTCTTGCCAGAGACCCACTTCATCTTTGAAGTCCCGATGCAAGTCCCAGACCCATCTGCAATGTTTCCTGAAAAAAAAAAAAAAATCTTTTTAAACCAGATCACAATATCTTCTTTATCCAGTTTCCCCTTGAAGAAAATGACCAGCATTTGTATCCTTGGCTTGCTGAATGGAGTTGAGAACAAAGATTTTCCAGAATCCTTGTTTCTTTTTCTCTTGATACAGTTCCCAGAATAAATCCTGTCTCTAAGTGGAAACTCTTGGATGAGAATCTAGGTCTTAGGACTTTTGGACTAGATTTCTTTCTTACTCAAAACCATGAGTTGGTTTTGTATTTAAACATAAGTGAGGACTGAAGCCTTAATAAGTTGAAAAATGTTTGGAGGTACCCAGAAAACAATGACCAAGTTCATGAAAGTACATTCTCTTAAAAAAAAATAATCTAAGGGAGATTTTTGTAACTAAACAGGATACCTCTATAGCAAAATATAAAAGAAGCCGTGGTCAAAGTAGCAATGATCTCCTTTTGGATGGGGGTTCCTAGAGATTCCAAGAAGACACCATGAAACGTCTAAGTGAAACATGTTAGCAGTGACGTTCGGTCTGCCTGGCACTAACTTTGCACTTGACTTGAGTTGTAGGAGGAACAGACACCTTTGCATATTGCCTCCCGCCTGGGTAAGACGGAAATTGTCCAGCTGCTTCTACAACACATGGCTCACCCAGACGCAGCCACGACCAATGGGTACACACCACTGCACATCTCTGCCCGGGAAGGCCAGGTGGATGTGGCGTCAGTCCTCTTGGAAGCAGGAGCTGCCCACTCCTTAGCTACCAAGGTAAGGAGAGGGGTATCACGACAACACGGACGGAGGGGCTTCCTCAGTCAGGGCCCTCTGCTCTACTGCACGTAGTATCAAGAGGGTAGATCTCCTTGAGGCCTCTAACTTACTTCTTCCTCTGAGTATTTCAGATTCACTGTCTGAATGATCGTAGGCGATTGTGAGATTCCATATAATGTCAGTAAAGAGTCTGAGTTCCATTCTAATTAATGCCAGTGCTGGTTCTAGTACAGGTATCTAGTACTTTAACTAAGATGATTTCCATTAAGCAAGGGCAACTTCGTCTTCCCTTTCCATCTTAAAATCTATAATGTAGTCACAAGAGAAAAAAAAAAAAGATTCAAATACATTGAACTGCTATTCCTAATGAGGAAGAGAATATCGCGTTAGATCAGCAGTGTTTGCTGTGAGTTGTGGTCCTACATTGAAGTTCACCTAATGGTGCATTTTTTGCAACCCTAGTATCGGCCATCACCTTTCTGGCTTTCTCATGCCCATTCTAATCTCCAGTCTCCATCAGCTACACTTGTGCCTGGGTATTTACAGTATCTCAACAGAGCTGGGCTGGAGCATCACACTTCATTAGTTGTTTACTGACATTGAACAAAGAATGTACACCAGCCTGAATTTTACTTAGGTTCAAAGTTGCATGATAGGGCGGAGTAATTTTCCATTCACTTTATATATTCTATTTGAAATTCACCATTTGAAGATGACTTAGAATAAAATGAACACACTCACCTTATTGGAACAACTTAAATTGAGCTAGTATAGAAGAGCAGAAAAATGAGACAAGTGAAGGTCTAGAACAAGTGAATTTACAGGGCAAAATAATTCCCAGAAATGTAACAGTGATTCACGTTAATAAAAAGACCATTTTAACTTGCTGATAATGAATAGGCGTATGTATGTATTGCATCCAGGGAGGTTTATAACTATGAACTAAAGCAGTGAGGCCTCATCTGTCCTCTTAGTAGGAGCAGCCCATTATGGCTTATCTGGTTGCTTGTGGCTATAAAAAATATTTTGATGTAAGAAATTGATAATTATTCAAATTCTGAGATCTGAAAAGTTGAAAGGATTTTAAAATTTCTTAAAAAAAAAAAAACAACCAAAAAACTAAGCAACAAACATTTAAAAGTAACAATAACCCAAGAGAGACTTGGTGATTGTCTTAAATATAAATCAAATAAATAAAATTAATATAGGTAAAATACAGAAATAGAGAATAAAACATAGTTTCTTGTCTTTCAAAGACTTCTTTAGGATTTAAAAAATTTATCTACATCCTTAGTAAATTTAGAGTAATAAAATAGAACCTGCTAAACAGAACAGTTTGACGGGGCAGCTGACTAGGGCTGAACGGGAGTTGATTCGTTATCATTAAAGCCATTTAAGTGTTTATAAATATCAGAGGGTGAATGAAATCCTGGTGAGATTAACATAGAGGAAGAAGGGAGATAGATACATGACTCAAGCGATGCTTTCTAATCTTGATTTTGTGATTCTATAGTAAGGATTCTATGTAATTTCGCCTAATAAGAGTTTCCAAATTTGTAAAGTAGTTGGACCACTATTCCAGCAGGAATTTAAGGATAAGGAGTTTATTTTTTATTCCTCACCATGTGGTTTGTCTCCAAAAACTCTGCTTCACTGGAGTGTCACCACGAATCGTCGTGTGCATGGAGTGAAGGGAAGAGAGCTTCGTATCAGCAAATGTTGGTTTATGTGGACTAACGCAAGAAGGAAAAAATACTTCCTACATTTGTCCCATACTTGGAAAAAGCCAGAAGATTCACTCTCTTTGAAGAATTTATTAATACCAAATGTTCCAAAGAGAAGCAAAAAGAAAAACATCATCATAGTTAAAAATAATTTAGGGACACTGGTAAAGGGCAATATGGCTTCCCGGGGGACATTCTGTGTTTATGATGAGGGCCTCCATGGTCCAGAGATAAGCCCTATCTCCGACCACCTAGTCCAGGCGTATTGGCTGTGTGGGTTTCACATGCCCTGCTCAATGTTAGAATCCTTCCATTCCCACTGTCGTGCCAGAAAAGCATGTGGTTAAACTGTTGGGCCAAAAGGATGGATTTGACATCATGGCGTAAGAACTGTGCCACCCTCAAGATCTTAGCCCAGAGACCTGTCTGTATGTATAACACACTGCTGATTACAGAGTGTGGCCATTGGTTAGGCACACAAGACATTGAAGGTGCACATACACAGGGACTGTCCTCAAAGTATCTGGGCACGGAGATCGTGGCTACGTGGCTACCATGACTGCATACTTTCCGGACAGCCGTGGTAAACATGTATGCAGGAGAGCAGTCTTTTAAAAACAGTTTTAAAGCTTTCCTGTGTTTAAAAGTCTGGTGTTAATTAACCCAACATCAAGCCAGAAGGGGAATGTATTTTACAAAAGGAATTGGTCTTTTTACACAGTGTGAATCTTCTGGGAAGAGGGACAGTCAGAATGGGAGTGGCTTTTTAATAGCTTTTTTTTGTTGTTGTTGTTCCGTAGACCATTTATCTTGCCATTTTTGCAGAAAATAGAACTCAACTAAATCACAAATATTTTTTTTTTTACCACAACTATCAAAGCATTTTAAGATTTAAAGAAATTTGGTATTCAGGTGTTATAAAAAGGATTGAAAGAAAGAACAAGGAGAGTTGGAGACAAGGCAGCTGTCGTCTCAATCCTATTAATTTTAGAGGCAATAAAAAACTTTTTTTTCCCCATTTACAAATTGGAGCCACTTTACTGACACTAATGACTTTAAAAAAATCTCAAACCTATAAAGTCAGATTTCAGCCTCCACGCCCTTAAAATAAAATTTCTTTTGTTCCGCTTATCAAACCAAACTTCTTCATGTGAAATTTCATTCTTTCTCCTAGTCCTTGGTTATGGCTAACAGATTTAATGCTACTGGTATTTTTTTTTTTTCCCAAATGGAGAATTAGCATAATTTGCTTAATACGTTAACAAATAAAAACGATCTTGTGACGAGTCACAGAAATAAATAACGCAATTTTACTTTTGTGCTTGGCGTTTTCAGAAGGGTTTCACTCCCCTGCACGTGGCGGCCAAGTACGGAAGCCTGGACGTGGCAAAACTCCTCTTGCAACGCCGCGCCGCTGCGGATTCTGCAGGGAAGGTAAAGATTTGCAATGATCGGTTTCAATGACATGACTTGGTCGAGCTGATGGATTTGGAGATCTGTGAAAATATTTTTCTCGCTCCTCTGAAAGGAACTGTTAAAACCGTGTCACAGACACATGGTGGCGATGTCTGTCCATGACCTTCACACACACACACACACACACACACACCCCTTCAGGATGAATGTAGCCTTTCCTACGTAGCATTTGAGACCATTGTCACCAGCAGGATGTCCTTTGCTAATTGTAAGCTCAGCCGCTTTCAATTTTAGTTATGTTTTTAATAGGAAAATTATCCAAAAATGATTAGGTTATCTGTTTATTTTGATTCTTTTTTTGTTTGTTTGTTTCCATTGACTATATTAATTAATTAACATGGACTTAATCCATACCGGTTTCCACGCATCCTCGGAGCTTCAGGGCAGCTAATGCTAATTGATTAACCCTGAAACTTAAACACGCCCTTTGCAGAATGGCCTCACCCCGCTGCACGTGGCTGCTCACTATGACAACCAGAAGGTGGCGCTGCTGTTGCTGGAGAAGGGTGCCTCCCCTCACGCCGCTGCCAAGGTGAGGACCCGGAAGAGGACTTGCAGACGTGGGGCGCAGCTAGGATCTGAAAGCACGTGGGGACTGCTTTTTTAAACGCACGGTTTAGTATAACTGCACCTCGTCCTGGGAATGGTAGCTTTTGGTATTGACACCGTTTTTTTTTTTTCTTCTATTTCTACCAGTTGCTTCTTCAAAACCTTTTCAGATTTTTATGGTCACCAAATAGTAAGGGGATGTGCCCTAAACCAGTAAAGATGAATCTTATTCCCAACATTCAGTATTTTAGAGACTGAAGTCAGAATTTTGAGAAATGAGGCGTATTAAAGGCATTAACAGGTTTTTCCTTTTCTCCTGTAAACAGACTGTTATGATACGACATATCCTTTTATACTCATTCTTTCAGAGACTTCAAACTTTTTTTTTTTTTGTCTTTTAAATATTTCACCTGGGTTAACTGTAGCGTGGATCCACTTAAGCTCCTAGACGAGGGGGAATGCTATATGTTTAACACCGACTTTCAGAACAGCTCCAAGACTTGTACGTGGGCACAAGACATTTCCCACTATTTGAGTTGCCCCTTTATTACACTGAAAATATACATGAATGTTACATAAAGCATAAAGTCATCATTGCATCTTCCATTGATTAATTCAGCAAGTATATTTTAAGAATATTTAGGGTTTATCTAAAAAATATTTATTGTGATGGGAAAATATTTATGCTATGTTAGATGACATAATAAAGCAACTGCCACCACTTATGTGCCCAAACTTGGCCTACCACTTTGTATGCAATGTCTCATTTAATCTCATCATAATCTCATGAGATTAGTGTTACAGTGATCTCCATTTTGCAGATGAGAAAGTGAGATTAAATAGGTTAATTTGTCCAAAGTCACATGACTAATAAATATTACAATGGCTACCTGTATTTGACCTCAGGCAGACTGACTTTAGAGCTGGCACTCTTAACCACTAGGTGTGTTGTGTCTCAAAGCAATAGAGAGAGATTTATTCCACTTCCATTATATAAATATGTACATATATTCTCACATGTCTATTTAAATTATACATATGATACATATGTAATAAATGGAATACTATATATAAAATATGTTCTACATACTACCATATATTTTATATATACACATGTTATATATGATAAAATATTGTAAATACATAACTGTACACATATATACACATACATCTACATCTACTTATATCTTTTTGATGCCAATAAATAGCTCACAGTAAAGTATTTGAACTGTCAAGAGGGTTAAAATTTTTTATAATTATAAAATTTTTATAATTATACAGTGTTCTTATTCCTTTACCTTTTTTCCTGTACTCTTATCAATTCCGCTTTTATTTTATGCCTTTCTTCACCCTAGATTATAAGGTACTTGAGGACAGTGTTGATGTCATCTTCACCCGCATGTCCCTGGGGTGTCTAATATGGCATTACGCGGGTGCTCGGTAAATTTGGACGAAAGAATGAAGACTGAGCAACTATTTCAATGGAATTAAAAAGTCCCTGCTCACGTAACCTGCCAGCCCTTTTTTTCATTAGCTTTCCCGGTTGATCGTTCTCAACATAGATATGAAAGGCTTCATGAGAACTCATCATTGCTCTTACTGAACTCTTACTGTATGCAAAGAAAGGATCGTAGGCACTTGGTGGGAAGTAAAATAGTCTCCCACAAGGGACTCTCAACCTACTTACAAAAGATGACCTAGATTATAAAGTAAGGTGTATGATTTTCCTAAAGAGACAAATGTAGCCTTGATCTCTAGCCTCTACACCGCACGGTCCTGGTCCTTACTCTAGACACGCACTTACCGAGTCCAGAAGCTGAAGTGAAACCATGCTGTACCCTGGATCCCACAGTAGGGCTGCTGTTCTGGGTACTTCCCACTAGTACTTTCTAGTACTTTCTAGTACTTTCCACTCAACTGCCCCCGCCTGTCAAAAAGCTGAGTCCCCAGCTCTGGGACCACTCCAAGAGGCTTCCAGCTGGTCAGACCTCTACTTCCATCTCCACTTTGAACTCTCTTTCTGTCCACTACAATTTCCTGTCCTCCCAACACACACAGTCCTTTGGCCCCTGGAACTTCTTTGATTCTTCCTACCAGAGTCCAGAACCTTCTCTTAGTTTTCACTGGGATTGCTTCAGTTATTGGATCCCAAAAATGTTTACTCTTTGTAGGGTAGTTGCAGGTGGAGCATCTACCACACAGACCTCTTCCATTGCCAAAATCGACCCTCTTTCGTGATCTCTTGTGTTGTTTTGCTAAAATCTCTGTCTCTCGCCACGTAAGTCTCACTAACAAATGCCCTGATGCCTCACCTAACCTTGGTAGAGCCTACGCCTTAGGAATGAAGGGAGTTGGGACTAAAGAAACACATTGTACCAAAAAGGAACCGCCTCATCGTATATGGTCCACAAGAGTCTGTGTACCCTTTTATTCAAAAGAGCCCATGGACCCATGTACGATATTTTAAAGCAACTGCAGCAGCTGGGGCCTATGATTAGACCCGAAAAGGCTTCCCAGGAGAGCTGCTGAATTTCCGTCAGCTGCTTAAAGAGAAGTATTGTTTGTCAAAACTGAAACATACTTATTTTTGCTTGGAGAAACTGGGATAGAGTAGATAATATAGGGTCATTTGAGGATCAAGATGCGATCATGGCACAGAAAGACATTTCAATTCTCAAAACTGCTTCTTATTTCTTGGTACGCTTAACAGATAGATGCAAGAAAATAGCATGACCTCAAGATACCTCTTATGGTAGTTCACCCCTGTACCCCCACACCTAGCACACTGCCTGGCACGTGCTAGACACTCAGTAATATTTGCTGCATGAGTTCAAAGTACAACCCAAGGAGAAACATATTAGTAAGAGTATTGTAACGAGATCATAGAAATAATTCCATTTCCAGACTACTAAAACCAAATCTGAGATACAACATTCTGTTCCAGGAGCCCAATTCCAGAGCCATACTGACAAACTAGAGTCAACTCAAAACAGGTCCTCCTTATGGAGAGGGGTCTAGACGTGGTGCTTTTAGCAAGCGAAGTTGGAGGGGTAGGGAAGGTTAGCCTGGAAAGGAAAAGACTGATGGTAGGTACGAAAGCCGTCCCCCTGGTATTTAAAGGACAGTCATGTAGAAGAGTAGCCTAGCTTATTTATTCCATGTTGTCTGTCAGGAGAGAACCTATGTCGTAAAGGAGGGACTTTTCAGCTTTGGGGCTTTCGTGTCTATTTGTCTTACAGTAGAATTGGGTGTCTCGTGGTTATTGTTGGATACCAAATAACCAATTTGAGTATTGTTGGATAGAAACTTGTGATGGGTAAGAGTTTAGATGACCTGTGAGCTCTTTTCTGTGAATTAGAGATTCTTATTTCCTTGAAATACATATTAGAGCAATTGTTAAGCTTATTATATATTAATGTATGTATGTATGTGTGCTTTTTTTTTTTTAGAATGGCTATACTCCTTTACATATTGCTGCCAAGAAGAATCAAATGCAGATAGCTTCCACGCTCCTAAACTACGGAGCAGAGACTAACATCGTGACAAAGCAAGGCGTGACTCCACTCCATCTGGCCTCACAGGAGGGGCACACAGATATGGTCACCTTGCTTCTGGAAAAGGGAGCCAATATCCATATGTCAACCAAGGTATCCTGTTCTTACCTCTTGCTTCAATCAAGAGTCTTTTGGATGAAGGTCAACAGAAACCAATCAAAGATAACTTGGAACAAAAAAAGAGAGATGCATTAAAAGGAAACAGGGATACGTGACAGAGCCCGAGGACAGGACTAGAAGACCGTGAGGGAGCGAGGGAGACTGTCCCACAGACTCTTTGCCTGTGTGCCTACATCGTTGCGTCTTGACTTTCCTCCCCAAACCAGCTTCATTCACCTCTCGCTGTAGACCTGCCTTTTCTGCTTCTCTGTGC
This sequence comes from Eulemur rufifrons, assembly GCF_041146395.1. Taxonomy (NCBI): domain Eukaryota; kingdom Metazoa; phylum Chordata; class Mammalia; order Primates; family Lemuridae; genus Eulemur; species Eulemur rufifrons. The sequence goes on along the minus strand of NC_091008.1, from coordinate 2,891,141 downwards.
GTTGGCTTCTCTGGCTACCCCTGTGGCTCCCAAGAGTCAACATCTCTGTAATTCAAGCAGTCAGACCAGGTTGCTCTAGTGTCTTCTGGTCCTGATTCCTATTTCAGAGAGAGATAGAGATAGAGAGAGAGAGAGAGAGAGAGAGAGAGATATTTTGAATGGTTCCATCTGGGGTGTAGCTCAAACAACTGCCGCTGAGCCTACAGGCCCATGTCCAGCACCCAAGTCATTCTCCAGCCCTGCTGAGCATCAGGGAGCCTCTGAGTAGGGGGTAGGAAACTCAGTAAAACAGAGATTTTTTGAGCTAACTTCAGCCTAGCTTGGATGGTTATGGGAATGGTGGTCAGAATATCAATGTTTTAATAAAGCATCTCAGTGATATCAGCCTTTCTCCATAAAATGGCCTTTGTGTGACCTTCATATTAATTATAACAGAATGACAGCCAAGGACGTAAAGGGAAAAGATATTACTCAAATATAAAAATATTTAGATTTTTACAAGTACGTATCTTTCTGTCTACCAATTTATCCATCCATAGATAAATCTGTAGATCTACTTATCTATCTTTCTCTCTTCTATATACTCCACTATCACCAGCTGCTGAGAAACTCAAAATTGGAAGCTGGATTCATAAATTAGTTTGTCATTTGGATTGCTTGACGCTTTTTGTAACGTGTCGTGTGGAGTTAGCGAAAATTAAGTTTCTTAGGATTTTCTACAAATATGCAAATACTATGCTTTCTGCATCTCACTGTTGAGTTAGTGCTTCTGACGTATAAATTATAAATTGGTCTTAGTGACATTTGTAAATAGGTTGTGTAGCATGCATCCTTTAGGAAGATATACGAGACAGGCAGGTTGTCTTGAATGCCTCTCTAGTCCTGTTTCTTTACCACGCAGAATGTTCCGGTATATCCCTTGCTCTTATGCACGTCTCTGGCCTTTATCAAAAATCCTCCCAGATCCTTTGTTGAAGTATGTTGAGAGCTAATTGTAGAGTTAGTCTTCTGAAAGATATTTGGATTGTAACAAGAATGAACATGAGAAAGCCTTATGATGAAATTCAGTGTATCAGCCAGACACTCATTAAAGTCTGGGGAATGGACTTCCTTGTGGCTATTGAAGTCATGTCATTCGGGTGGTCATTTATCCCACTGGGGATATTCTGGCCATGAAATATAGAATATTTTATTTAATATTAGTATATGAAGGGGGCGTGTATTTACTGTCTGTTAGAAAGAAAGAAATCTTCATTTGAAAATAAGCAAGAGAAATCCATAAACAGATTCAGCAAAATTTTACATAGGATTACAATTCTAGACCGTTCATGAAACTGATCTTACAGTGCTTCTGATGGGGTTATTTTTAATTTATAAAAATGGTAGATACATATTTGGAATCCATTCACTATGTCCTCCGTTAATGGTATTCTTCTATATACATTACTTTCTTTGAGAGAGTTTTAGCAGCCAGTCAGCAACTATTTAATGAGTATATTTGAGTTGCACACTCAGCAGTGAAGAAAAATATTCAATCTGGAGTCACAGAGTAATTATGTTATCTTTATAAAAATGATTTCAGTGTTATCTTTGAGTGGTGTCCTAAAGACAAAGGCATGATATATTTGTCACTAAAGTAAAACTTTGGGAAATGTGTTCAGGTATATCTGAATAATAATACACTATATAAATCTATATATAAAAAATGTAACTTTGCCTTTTGGTTGATATTATATAATAAGATAATGCCACTGTAAAAATATCTCAAATAAAAAGCAAAACTGATAAATTTTCCCGTTGCTTTTGAAAAGAACATATATTCTTTTTCTATTTCAAGCAGCTGAGATCTATAATTTCATGCTTTCCAAATGATTATTTCTCAGTAAGAACTATAATATAGAAATGATATTACATTCCTTATTCAATCACCATAAAATAAAACCATTTGTTGAATTTACCAGTGTATCTTAGGAAATAAATTACTTTTTTCGAAAAGAACTCCTTCAGCATCTTCTATTTTCTTGATTTATTAAAAAGGGGTTTACATAATTTGATTTGGATATGCAAGTTTACCATAGTAAATGAAAGAGATTTTCATACAGGTTGTTAGTTTATAGTCTTACACTGTAGAAAAATCCATTCTGCAAATAGAGTAGAAAAGGGTACATACATCTGAAATGCCATTGAAAATGTCTTTGAGATTTGATGATCACTTCATTTAATGATCATTTCAATGACATCTTTAAACAGGCCAACTATCTCTATAAAGAGAAATATTTTGATGTTTGCTATTTGAAGATGGAGAAAATCAAGATGAGTAAGAATCATTTTTTTTTGTCCCAGTACTCAGATTTTTTATACATTGGGATTAAATAATACTTGTTTAGAAGTGATGAAATGGTAATACAAATGGATATGTCTCGTACCTTGCCCTGTTGTATGAATCTCAAAGCCGACCTCACACAGAGCTTTAAGTATTCAAACCCCAGGCCCTCAAATAAAAGGCCCCCTCTCAAGTTGTAGAATGTTTTTCTCTCTGTAGCTTTCAGTTATGGTTTTTTTTTTAAGGTCAATGCATTGTTTGATTTCTGGAAGTAGCACCATGGCTGGAGATCATGAATGTCGAATGTCGAAGAACATGGCTTAGGTCTCTCCGCCACGTGCTAATGCAGGACAGCAGGCTGCAAAGCAATGGAGAACAAGGCTGGGATGGGATGAGATTACTTTTTTAAAAATTTAGCATTTACTGGGAATGACCGAGAAGGTATACTCTTCTTTGGGTGCTAGAGAAAACTATTCTGAACTCATTTCCTATAACTCTGTACATCTTTTTTACATTGAAGTGATATTCTATTGATAAAAATATAGGTTATTGTTATGGATATAAAGTAGAAGTAATAGTTGGTTAATCCATTATTTAAGTAAATAAATAGATTCAGTAGGAGGCCCAAATGGGGTTGAAAAGAATGTCGTTTGGAAGGTTATCGCCTGAGTTATTTGAAAGTCTAACATCTTAGTAGAAGTACCTAATATAGAAAATAGAAAACGTCATTTGCTGAAAGTGTTGCTTAACTTGGAGAACATGTCTCGGATGAGAAGTCATTAACCTAGAGAGTTTATGTTAGATATCAAAAGATGCAGTTTCTACGTCTCCGTGGTTTTCCAGGATTTATTCAAGAAGTGATATTATAGATGATGGAATGCCATGTATTTTCCTCTTCAAATGTTCCCTTTGGTTCCGTTCTCTCTCTAGAGTGGACTCACGTCCTTGCACCTTGCAGCCCAGGAAGACAAGGTGAACGTTGCAGAGATTCTCACCAAGCACGGCGCTGACAAAGATGCTCACACAAAGGTAAAGCAGGGGCCCCAATTGGGGTCACCCCGTGTCCAGGTCATCCCTCCTCAGAAGTCCATTCTGAAGCGTAGACTAATTATAGCCCCACCTGCTCCCACAGCTGTGGTGGCTCCCCGTTTTCTGCGGGAATCAAGTCTGAATGGGTGGCCTGGTGTCAGGAACGTCACGTGAAGACTCCAAGTTTGCAGGCTTAGGTCTGCCCTCTCCCTTGTTGCGTTGGCTGGTCCAGATGATTTGCTGGTGTCTTCCTGCACTTGCTCACCTCCACGCTCTTGGTCTGGAAATGGGTCTTTCTCTTTATGCCATTAAATTCTTACCCATTCTTGAAGCCACTCTAGCTACATCTTTCCTGTGTCTCTTCCTGATCCTATCAGAGTCAATCTCTTTTTGCTGTTTTCAGATCATATTATTTGTGCCTTTCTTGGTTCTTTGTCAGATTAAGTTACATATGCGTGTGATCTCTCTTGCTTGTATTAAATGCCTTGTGGCCAGGAACACATATATAATTTGCTAACCAGAGTTGAATTTCTACCCATCCTCCAGTAACTGAAACTACTTGATCGTTCTACCCCAGTGTTTTAACTGCTAGAGTAGTAAAAATTCTACTTTATTTATTAATTTGTAACTTTTTATTATTATTCACAGCTTGGTTACACTCCTTTAATTGTGGCTTGTCACTATGGAAACGTGAAAATGGTCAACTTTCTTCTGAAGCAGGGAGCAAACGTGAACGCAAAAACCAAGGTAAAATACTCGCGGTCATTTTCGTTTTCTAGAAGCAAAAAAGGTCCAGTCATCTGGACACTTCACTACCTTACCAGAGCTACAAGCGTATTATTATTTTTTTTTCTTTTTAGTTCTTCCAGAGTGATTTTGAAGCGGCGATGTAGTTTTGTGATTGTTTGTTCTCATAACCGTTGACAGCCATGTAGCTTAGCCCATGTAGGTTAGCTTCAGAAGTACTTCTGTTATAAAGCTAAAGTAGCTGACGGCAATTTCACAGTTTGCTGCAGGATACAACAGGTGCTTGCTAGAACTTTTTGATGTTCTAGTGCACAGGCAGCCTAGACTGTGTGACTTCCATTTGGAGTGAACTCTGTCACATGGGGAACACCACGTGGCCAAGCTCAGTGAGGCAATAACATGGAAGCCTTTGCCGGAAGTTCTCAGGAATATTGAGGAGCGGATCTGATCCCAGTGGTTTTTCCCAATAACGTCTGTAGTATCCTATTCAGCAAAGCAAGGTTGGAACATCACACAGCAACTTCAGTACACTCAGATTCATTCAAGGGGAAGAGAAATGAGTAACATGACTTTGGCTGTTTATGCATAATGTCACTTGCAGCTCCAGGGTCTGTGGTTCAAAGAAATATTTATTTGCATGTTTTTCTTAAGTGCATATATCAGAATTTCTAATCGCAGCTTTGTGAGTTGGCTCAAGTATTAATAAATTAGGGTGGGTACATTCAGGAGTTTTCAAAGATACCATTCAAGATGGACTAATTAAAAATATATTGAAGTTTTGTGACTCAGTCTCCCTTTTTATATTCTCTTGGAAGCAGAAACAAAATCATTTCCATACATAAACGTATTTATAAGCTCATTGAAAATAAAATTATTTTTTAGATTGTAAATAATACTGTTCACTTGTGAGATTCAAATTTATTATCTCACTCTAGCAAGAGGAGCTGTTGCCTAGTTTCTGACCGATTCTTGAGTTCTCATGAAATTGTACTTGGATGCTTATTTAAAAGCACAAATCTAATTCTCAGGCATTAGCTCCTCACACCATTTTTGCTGAGCCAGCTCACATGTGAGCACTCCAGGAAAGATATTCTTGTTGGAATCCAGGTCTTTCTTATCTTCCCATGCACAAATGCAAGAGGCAAAGAGATGACGGTAGACCTTGACAATGATTGTTATCTTTTTTTGTTTAGTGTTGGATTGTTGAAATGCTTATAATATTTAGAAGCCAAACACTATATTGTGGAGGGAATATCAGCGACCTCCCTGGAGTTTTATGTCCATCCAATGAACATATGATTGAGAGAAAAATCTCATTTTAACATTTCAGTTTTATTTTTTATTTTTAATGAACTGTTCAGCCTTCACTGTTACATTTGGAGCCCAGTATCTTCAGAGGAGTAGAAAGACACATACCTCAAAAGACAGTCTTTCAATAAACCCTTCAGAATTTTTTCATATGAAATGACATCTCTAGAGAAGAAATTACGTTTTCTTTCTCACATCTTATGTGTAACCATAGTTACTAAAAATTGTTTCATTGCTTTGAAAACGTAAACATATGTATTAACTTTACTCCTCACACATTCATGACTTGGCGTAAAAGATTTGGAAAAGTGAACTTATTTTGTGGAACTATTAGTTGCTTAAAATTAGAACGAAACCCTGTCGCAACAGCTCGAGGCAAACCAGACATGGTTAATTGTATGTTTAACTTGTAAAGAGGGTTTAGAACTATAGCATAGAAAAGGAAATTTTCTTCATAAAATGTACTAAAGAGATCATGGAGCTCTTCAATGAAGGGGGGAAAAAAACAACCAAAAATATTTGCTAAAATCTTCAGACCGGCCTTCCTCACGAGTCATGGCCCACAGAGCTTTCATCTGCATGGAAGTTTAGACCAGAATGTTCAAAATCTAGTTTTTAAAGATATTTTCTTTATTGAGGCTGGGCCACTCGGCTTCCAATGAAGTCGTCTACTTTCTTAAGCGTACCTGTGTGCCTGTCTTCCACCAGAGCTGTTCCCTGACAGCTATGGAAGGCATAGTTTACTTTTGTTGATTTAGAGTCCCAAAGCTAAACCCAGGGTTGGTTATTGGCAACGTTAAGATGAACAAGCAGTGGTTTGTGTGACCCTCTGAAGCCGTCAGTTAAAAACAATTTGCCTCCCCCTTGTTTCTTAGGGAAGACATCATGGTGACAATGCCCTTTCTCATTTTAAATCTCCTTTCTGCATACCCGTTTTTTTTTTTTTTTCAATGCTAATTGGTTCAAATATAATAATAGCACTTGGAGCCGTTAAATCTTGTTGTTTCATAAACATTATAAAGGAGTCTCTTGCGTGCATGCATTTCGCAGACCAGACGGTGTGAGGGAGTGTTAGCTGCTGGGACCCTCGCGGGCTGCACATAAACAAAGCGTTTGGGATGGTTTTGTTGTCAATAAGACTGAGGAATTCGAAGTGAAGGCTAATCTGACTTTCCTCTCCCTCTGCCCCGGCCGCTGGCGCCCACAGAACGGCTACACACCTCTGCACCAGGCGGCGCAGCAGGGACACACACACATCATCAACGTCCTGCTCCAGCACGGGGCCAAGCCCAACGCCACCACCGCGGTAAGGCAGCCACGGCTGTCCCCACCTCGCTTCCTTCCTCTCCCCCCCTCGCCCTGGTGGCCTCTCGTCTGAGCCGAGTTCAGATGCATCATCCTTTGATAAACCCCTGGACTCTGGAAAGCCCCAGGTTTGGGGACAGACTTTCCAGAAGTCAGTGTGACTTCCCGGGAGTGCTTGCCCCGGGAGGGAGAGCAGCCGGCCTGACTCGGGTGTCCCTCCCTCTCTCTCTCTCTGCTTGGGGATTGCTGGCGTGTGCTCTGCTTACAGCTTGCTCTCAGATGTGAGCACAAATCCACCGCTCCCTCCCCGCCTGCTTAAGGCAAGCAGCCTTCTTTAAGGGTGCTGCTGGCTTAGACAAAGCTCCTCCGGTTGTGCAGCCATTGAAATGTAAACTGAGCTATGCGGCCAAACAAACCCGGTCCCCGCAGTGGCCTGGGCGGGCTGCAGCCCGACTTGCTTGCTCGTGCTGTTTTGCTGCACAGTGAACTTCTGCACAGCTGTAGCAAAATATGTTCCTGTGTTCCCCATGGTAACATGTACCTGACCTCTGATGAGGAATGAGCGTGCCTGGTGCTTGCAAATAGTTTTTTTGGAGCCATCAAGAGGTATTTTCTACGCCTCATGCAGTGTTTGCAGGAGATATTTTGACAACCGGAGGGGTTAAAGCGTCAAGTGCTTCTTATTAAAAAGAGCAGGCAGATGCAAGCTTGTTGTGTTACCATGGGGACCCGGGCTCTCGTCTGAAGAAGTTACAGAGACAGATTTAGACGTAATGGTAAAAACTAGTGATTTTCCCCAGCGGTGCCGTGTTTTGGAAGGAAATGCTGGCTCATGCAGGGTGATCTCATTGGCTCACATCGCGGTCCTCCCTCTCCCTTCTCACCCTCTCTCTCTCTTCACTCTGGCTCCAGAATGGCAACACCGCCCTGGCCATCGCCAAGCGTCTGGGCTACATCTCCGTGGTGGACACTCTGAAGGTTGTAACCGAGGAGGTCACCACCACCACCACAGTGAGTACCAGGGACCCGCTCGCCTCTGCCCTGCCCCCTTGGTTTTCAAGCCAGATACAGGTTCGGTACTTCTCACTCCCAAAATGTTTGGAGCTTCTGGCTTTGAACTTCTTTTGCTGAAGGTATCGTAGGACATACATAGAAGGATGTAGAAGTAAATGAATGGACACAAGGGATGCAGGGTTTTTGCTGCTTTTACTCAACAGCAATCCATCTAAAATGTGTGAATCCAGTTGCATAGTATTTAGTTCCTTTTTCTGTAACTAGCTTCTTTTTTTCTGGCTCCTCTGCCCTTTTCCTTGAGTATATATTTAAATTTTTAATTTTTTTTCTCTTTCGAATACAACTGCTGGTTCTTTAGGAGAGAACAGTGATTAAGATTAGGACTGTCTTTGCTACAGAAACTCTGTAAGAGAAAAGACCTTGATAATAGTTGAATCCTACGCTCCTGTATCATTCAGTCGGAGGAAAAGTTTAAAGAAAGCCTCCCAAGGGGGAGGGGGGGTTCTAGTTGAAAGTGGAAATGCTATTCTATTTGCGTTTATTCATTTATGAACTTTTTACTTAAAGTACGAACTCTAAGAATAATGGCTCTCTAATGTATCTTTGTAAAGTAGAAAAGTAGAACAACAGGAAAACATTTGATGTTCTTCAGAGACAATAAGACCACAGATCCACAAATAAAGAATTCTGAATGAGGTTCTAGTAAATGCCCCAAGCTAGGAATGATGCTTAAAGAGTTTCGGAACACTTGGTTCTTTTGAGAGATGGGAGGAAAAAAGAAAGGAATTTGTTCTGTAGACTTACAGTAAAGTCTCTATTGACATACATCGAAGTGATGGAATACAGTTGGTTTAATGTGCAATTTTAAATAGAGTGGAGTATGATTTATTAATGAACTGCGAGACAGAGGCTGAATTTAGATGGGAGAGAATAGTACTGCTTGTTTCTGCAAGCAAAATTGTAAAACCTTTGGCCAGTACACCACAACATTTTTAAAGATTTAAAGTACGGCTTTAATAAATTATATAGGAGAAAGGTCTTTTCACTGCCCAGCTCTATACTCGTGGGTCCCTGTCTTGCGAATCTCAATGGCTTTTTCTTATGATATAATTTCTTATACCTAGAAAATCTTCCTGTTAAGGACCTACACCTGTATGCCAGTTCAGTTGGCATCTTTAAAACAATGTGTCCGTCACAACAAATGAAACCTTTAGTGGCAAGATTGGCCAGGCGCATCTGTTCTTAGAAGTCATGGTTTCTCTCAACTTTATCACCTTTTTCTGCGCTCTGGGAGTCCTGTATGTGCATTTTTACGAAGTGACCGCTAGATGGCAAGCTTGCACCTCTTGCTTATCTGGGACCTGCTTTTCTTCCATTCATTTCGTTAACTAATTCATTCCTTCATTATTTATGCGATGTCAAATATGCGCTGAGTTCTGTGCTGAATGCTAAGGAGTCATCAGTGGCTAAACCCTTACTCCCTCCCCATAAGCAACTTTATTGCAGTGGGAGTGGAGAATGAGACTCAGGCTTTGTAAGAAACTGAATCTGTCTTTTTGCATCCACAAAACTATGGAACTTAATGTGTCCAGTTTCGAAGAGATCTCAGATTCATAAATATTATTCAGAGGGAATGACTTTAGACATAAAGATCTTTATTTAAAAAGAGGAGCAATCCGCTTTCTCTAATTTGTCTCTAAAATACTCTAACTGCTGTCTCTAAATAAGCTCCCAGAGACCTTGTCAGAAATCAGACGTGAGGTCATCTCCCCAGCACATCTAGCCCTAGGTGGGATGAGAACTCTGTTTCGGACCCTCTGTGAACTTTTTGTTCTTTTCTGGTATCTACTGATCTACTATTTTCCACACGCTCCAGCTGAGCTTTGCTCCAACAAGAATCACTGCACTTAGAATTTAGGTTTCTAGGTGAAAAGTCAATAAAAAATACAAAGCATAACAGCATTTTTGCTTTCAGTTGGGGCAGTAAGAACTTGTTGTCCACATTAACTACAGACACACTCCTTTCATCTGCACAGGTAGTTTTGGTGGCTGTGTATTTTAATGCTATTTTCAATTTACCGTCTTCCCTGCTTTGAATTGTGAGTTTGTTTCGTGAAATGGAATTTGGGGGGCAGGATTGAAAATATGAATTTACTCTTGTCTGTTATGGGAGTCTTCTTACATTATACTTCGTTTCTTTGGGAAGAGATTTTCCATCATTCTTTTTCCACGTAATTTCCTTTCCACATAATGTATTATTACTTTTATTTAAAACAATAATTAATATTTAGGAATAAAAAATATGCCAGGCTTGGAGGGCAGATCTTGGATTGAAATTTGGGTTGTTGGATTCCAAAGCTCGTGTTCTTAACCACTCTGACATAACTGACCTTGGTTTTGCTGAAAGTAGCTTAACAGGAATTTTGTGAAAGAATCCTTTTCACCTAAATTTTCAACAACTACAGAAAACCCTATTTAAACAGTGCCCTTTACTGATTTTTGTGGAAGCATCATATTCAGTATCGTTTTCTAAAGTCTACAGATCCACTACAAATAATTTGAAGCTACTGGCTAGTGATAGCAAATAGCACAAGAGACAACATAGTAATTATATAAAATTAATACAATTAAAAGTAGCAATTACTATTTAAATGTTAGCAGTTGAATTACAGCCACACAACAGACATTAATTTCACATCAGTTGGATTCGTATGATGGGCCATTTGGGCAGCTCTGTGATTTCTTTTTGCTCAAAGAAAGTTTTCTTTGCTTTTCCTCCTTTTGAGTTCTTTACCCCAAAGTATGAATAACATCACTGTGTAGGGAGGCAGCAGTTTGTAAAGGAAAGTCACTGCTGTAGAAATTTCTGAGACGTTTTTGGAGTCGTGGTTTGTTTCCTTAACCTTTGCTTTTCTAACTTCTAAGACGCAGCAGGGGAGAGGAGACAGTTTAGCATTCTCAGGGGGTTACATCACTATACGTTTGCCAGAACAGACATCAGACATTTCCAACAGTGGCAGCCAACAAGCCGATCTACTAATGCAGCTTGGAAGGACTGTGAGATATTACTCACCCCTCCACTTATCGATCGGCCGTCATCAGTTATTTTTGTTATTTGCATAGTTTTAAAGTGATCGTGTCTTATAGTGTATAGATCATCGTTGATATGTAGACTATAACTTACTGAGTAAATTATTAAAATAAAAATGATATTATCATTTAAACATTGGGGGAATATTGAAACAAACAGTTAAGAAAATGTAAATACGCTAAGTCCTAAATCTTATCGGGTGTCATGAGTCAGTTAAAATGGGAATGGGGGTGGGGGTGGGGAGGGGGATGAAGAGGAATTGTTTAGTGGGCACAAAAATACAGTTAGGTAGCAGGAATAAGCTCTTGTATTTGGGAGCACAGTGGGACAGCTATGGTCCAAAACTTATTGTATATTTCAAAATCACTAGAGGAGTGGATTTGGAATGTCACCAGCACAAAGAAATCATAGTTGTTTGAGGTGATGAATATCCCAATTATCTAATTTGATCATGACACACTGTATGCTTGTATCAAAATATCGCAGATACCCCGTAGATATGTACAACTATGTGTGTCCATAAAAATTAAAAATACAAGAATTTAAAAATGGAAATCATAAAAATGACAATGCAATAAATACTTGGAAAGTCATTTGAGACCTTTGGAGATGGAGCCAAAATCTTTCTGTGAATATAGGTCCATGGATTAGAAGCTACATTGTCATTTTTGCACAAAGATCATCAATACATCCTATACTGTTTGTGTGTATATATCCTAAAACGTCTATATCTGTATAGTCTTTATATATCCTGTGTATTATCTTAAAAAGACATTATACTAAGTGCAGAACCTTTTTAAACTTTTGACTTTTTTTTTTTTTCAGTCTGTTATAATGGTCTCAACCACATCTAATTAGGTATTACTTTTGGTGACTCACCTTTGTTGAGATTTTTCCAAAGCATTAACCTTAGTTTTTATAGGAAAACAATAGTATTTACATAATATTTAAGTACCTAAGTTATATTAACATGTATGATTGGTATAAATAGATTGGGAAACAAAAGCAAGGTTAGCCTGAAACTCCAGTGATGGCGGCCCTGGGCGTGAGCTCTAGAAGGTGGTGCTAGCCGTGATCACTCTCGGTGTGGTGAACATGTAGGATAAAGGAAATTGGGGACCAGCAGGATTGACTAAGCAGAGGCTGGCTAAGTGAGGGACAGTTAAGTATACTTTTTCTTTTGCAGAGAACAAACCAGATATTACCCACCATTTATAAAACAGCATGTCAAGGACTCTTGCTTTATTTTCTACATTTTTTCCATATCATGATAAATAACAAAGACTCATTATTAAGTCTTCCTCCCATCTGTCATATTCTATTTGTTTCAACATATTATCAGATTTAATTATATCCCATGAAAGTTGTACAGAGTATACGACTCATGTTAAGTTTTAAAGCAGTTTCTAATCTTGACCACAGCATCTTAGATTCTATAGCAGAAGCAGATACCCATGACCATTTAATCGTAGCCTTGATTTTTATATATTATTATTCAAATCCAGTTGCATAAAACTATATTTATGTTTCAATAATCAAGTTTTCAAATGATACTTTGTTTAAAAGGAAAAAAAAATTGTATTCACTTTGTATCACATTACTCATGAGTAGGAAAACTTATTTGTCATCCATTCAACAAATATTTACTGATGGTTTTCCAAGGGCCAAACACACATCATATGTAAGTGAATACTATATTTGCTACATTGCATATAGAGGCCACTTTTACTATCTATACAGAACAATATCCATGACTGATATAATTACTGTGTGTTCCTATTTCTGTTGCGACACGTTTGTTCATAATGACTCGATAGCATTCAGAGACCAAACTAAAGCATTAGTTATTTCCACTCTCACAAGTACAAAGAAAATACAGCCCCACTATCAGCATCTGAAAATAGAAACTGAGCCTACCAGGCATATAACTCATTTAGAAAGTATCTCCATCAGTTATTTTCCACCAGAGAAGCATGCTCTTAGGGAGATGTTTACTACAAAGGACAAATAAATACTCTAAAATATTTCTGCAAAAAATGGACTTCCCGGTGTGTAGCCTGATATGGTAGACATCATTTCACATTTTTGAATCATTTTATTTAACCTTAGATACTTACAAAATAAGTTTCAAAAAAAGTTTAATAGGGTATCATAGTAGGGTGGTCGCCATCTTATATTTTAAATGCAAATCACTTTTCCACAATTTATATACTTTTCCCTAATACAGGAAAACGAATCTCAAATAGAGCTACAGAATAGACCTGCCTGAGGAACTTTAAAAAAAAAAAACCTGGGCTTATTTTGACTGGGCCCTATCCCCACGGATTTTGATTTAATTTGCCTGTGTTGAGACCTAAGCCACAATGTTGTAAATATTCCTGTAATAATTCTAATATACTGGAATTTGGCTGGGCACAGTGGCTCATGCCTGTAATCCTAGCACTCTGGAAGGCCGAGGTGGGTGGATTGTTTGAGCTCAGGAGTTTGAGACCAGCCTGAGCAAGAGCAAGAGCAAGAGACCCCATCTCTACTAAAAAAAATAGAAAGAAATTATCTGGCCAACTAAAATATATATAGAAAAAATTAGCTGGGCATGGTGGCGCATGCCTGTAGACCCAGCTACTCGGGAGGCTGAGGCAGGAGGATCGCTTGAGCCCAGGAGTTTGAGGTTGCTGTGAGCTAGGCTGACGCCACAGCACTCTAGCCTGGGCAATAGAGTGAGACTCTGTCTCAAAAAAAAAATAATAATAATAATTCTATATACTAGCTAGAGCTGAGTACCACTGATACGGAACATAGGTTATAATTTATCTGTGTTAGATTTATAAATTAAAATTTACAATATTAAAATAATAATGACATGGTATGTTGTGATAGTCTTTTTGAGTTTGTTCCTTCAGCAAATATCTCTCAACCACCTAATATTCTCCAGATCTTTGGATGTTTGCTTTTGTATTTCTTGCAGCATTTAGTTTGCTTGCAGTGAATAAGACACAACACAATTATTTAAACATCACTAGACATCTGGAGGCTGGCTGAATTTACCACCTTGTCTCTGACTGTGCCTTCATGTGAAGAGTGTGAGACCTTCTTTGCGTTCTCTATTTCTTCCTGTTTTTTTTTTTAACTGAAATTTTACCCAAAAGAAAATCTATGTAGTCATGTGGATTTTTTTCTTTAATTTCAAAATGTTAAGGGGTACAAATGTTGTTGTTTACATGGGTCGCTTTCCTAATGCTTGAGTCAGGGCTATAAGTAAATATCTTTTGCATAATTTGACATCATCGGTTTTTCAATATGTCTTTGAGAAGCTCTCCCTGTGGTTCACAGAAAGATTGTTCCAGGGAAACAACTTTCCTCTTGGATGACTCACACTGTCACATGGGCGGCAGACAAGCGGACGAGGCTCTCGTCCCTGTGTGTGATGTGGCGTGCGCGGGACTCCGGCGGTGCATAGCAGCAGATAAACAGTGCTAAACAAAGCAATTCCCTGGGGAGGGTCAGGGAATGTTTCTCCAAGGAAGTCACATGTAATGTGAGCCAAGAAAAGAGGGAAGAGAAGCTTTCTGGTAGATGAAAGAATAGGAGGAAGAACTCAGAGGCTTGAGAGAACATGACCAGTCTGGAAGAGAAAAGCAGTCGCACATGGTTGTAGCAGGGAGTGAGAGAGGAGGCCTTGACCTTGACCTTGACCTCGACCTTGACCTTGACCTCGACCTTGACCTCACCCTCCTCTCTGTCTACAGCACCAGGGGTCTCCTGGGCCAGGCTGTTCCGTTTGTTCTGAAGACATCGGAGAGGCACATGACATATCACCTTACGATTGTTCCCTGTTAACACACAGATATTATCCATGTGTGTATATGTTCATAATTACTCAGCTGAATTTAATGAGTGGACGAGTTGAATGTCTTTGTCAACATCTTTGAAGTTCTCCCATCGCTTTTGGGAAGTAAAAGAATTGGCAATAGGGACATGATAGCCATTCAAACAAATCTCTAACACCTCAGTGGCAAAGCTTAAAACACCAGACAACCTTTGTATTGTACTTTGATAGCTTGAGTGGAAGAGTTTACTCTTACTTCGAGGGATTAGGTTTTTTTTTAAGTTTCCATGACGGTGCCAATGGGTGCACGTGGTACATTTTCAATACAGAAACTGGAGGTATGAACTGAGACTCAATAGTCTTTAGGTGATATTTAAAATCATAGCTGATAGCTTTGTGATCTTTATTGATTGATTGATTGATTGATTTTTGGTACATGTGCCTCTTTCTTTACTTATTTAAATTGGCAAATAAAAATTGTACATATTAATGTTTATGGTGCACAACGTGATGTTTTGATACATGTATACATTATGGAATGGCTGAATCAAGCTAAATAACATATTCATTACCTAAGATACTTAATCCTTTTTTTGTGGTGGGAACACTTAAATCAACTCTCTTAGCCATTTTTAAGTATACAATACGTTATTATTAACTGTAGTCACCACTTGTACAATAGATCTTGAGTTTCTTCCTCCTGTCTAACTGAAATGCTGTATCCTTTGGTCCACACCTCCCGAATGCTCCTCCCACTCCATCTCCTGGTACCACCATTCTCCCCTCTGCTTCTACGAGTTCAGCTGCTTTAGTTAGATTCCATTTATAAGTGAGATCACACAGTATTTGTCTTTCTGTGTCTGGCTTGTATATCATGTTTTAAATCACTGTGGTATACAGTAGGCATTCAGAATGTTTCTAGAGTGCATGAATGACTAAAAAAATTCAAAAACCCTGCATTTTGAAGACGAATTTGATACTGAATTACAACAATAATCATGCATTATGCTAGCTAATGTTTATTGAGTACCAACATGCCAAGTGCTGTTCTTTGAGCTCTTGAGGACATTGCATGATTTAATAAGTCCTGTTCTATCTCTTCTTTATAGTTGAGGAAATTGAGACGTAGAGAGAGGATAGGGGACTTTCTAAGGCCAGCAATGGAACCCAGGCAGCTTGACTCCAGATTCTTTTCTCCTAACCTTACACTGTACATCAGGAAGGAAAGAGTGGATTCGAGAACTCCGGGGTGCTAGCGTGGAAGGAAAATAAGCAACAAACCAGAGCTGTCGCCTGGTGAAATATTGTAAACACGATTGAGTCTCTACTGTTGATCCTCTGAGCCCAGAAGAGATGTGTCACATTTTCTGCCCAAATAGTTCATGTCCTTCACATTGTTTACAGCTTCTTCTCTGATGGCTTTGCTTTAATAAATTGCATATGTTCATCGCTGCTTTTTAAGACTTTCCTGGAAACGTCACGTAGTTCATTTGAGGGAAGCCCTGAGAACATTAATCTGCTTTATTGATATGTATGACTAATTATTAATGTCATTGCTGAGGAATTTATTTGTCAAATGAGAACTCAAAAATAACGAACTGTCTCTCGTACGACTTCACTGCAGCAGATGATCATTTATCTTCAGAAAGCACAGAGGAGTTTTCGTGAAAGAGAGTAACCTCCCAAACTATACATGTGGAAAACATGGAATGTTCTGGGCTGGCTGTTGCCCTTGAGTGTGGCCTCCTAGGGTGTGCTGCTTCGCATCTTTTGGTTGGGCTTGTTTTTAACTCGAGCATTCATGACTTGTTTTTCCAGACTATCACGGAGAAACACAAGCTGAATGTTCCTGAGACGATGACTGAGGTTCTCGATGTTTCCGATGAGGAAGGTAAGACTTTTATTCCATCTTCTGTGACAGCTGTCATATTCTGGCACAAGAGCAAGTCATCGTTTTTTTTTCAGGGACCACACCGGTGCTGTGGATGACAACATCTTAACATTTAAAGTCACGTCTTCACCTTTGTTTGAATATCTTTATTTTTGCCATGGCAGCAGGGGCGGGAAGGGAGGTTCTGATTAGTGTATTTTCTCCTGGTGTTATCTTTCATGTCTACGAAATAACAGGACTGGATGAGGGGAAGGAAACTGGAAAATAGCCAGTGATAATACAATTACTATTAAAATGTGTTTTACTTATGTTAAAAAATATTTTTGTATTCAAATACCTTAAAGTTATGCTTCTTCAATGAGCACCCTCCATCAGTTGAGAAATCTCAGTGGAGAAATTTCTGCCTTCTGCATGGTTCAAAGGTACAGAATGGGGTTTACATCCAGAGGAAAATAATCCTGGAGTAGGTTGAAAAAGAGCACAACAGCAAGTAGTAGAAATTCCACAAAAGAATGTAATTCTTTAAGTCAGAAAATATGCCCCTTAGAGTTTTGGAGTTGATAATAAATGATCCTAGGCAGGGGTTCTCAAAGTCCTGAGAAGTTTCTGGAAGGAACTAGAGCCTGCCTGGGGTCGGTGGGGCATCGTGCTGGAGATTGGGCCACTAAGGTTTCATGCTCCTGACCTCTACTTCAACTACAGTAGTTGACTTTTCTTCATTTTATGTTTTATCTGTTGCTAAAAATCATGAAAGCAGCCTATAACATACGGAACCAAGTTTCAATAATGTAACTTTGGTCCAATGTACTTGATTGAAAAATTATTGCCAGAAAGGATGGTACCAGGCCTGATACTAATTGCTTTTATGGAGAAATATTAAGGATATTTCTTTAGGTTCTTCAAGATGAAATCATAAGATAAAACTTCACATTGAGATGTCCTTATTGGGAACCAATTTTTTAAACCACCTATTGGCAATAGGCATTGAGTAGTCACAGCTTCTATAAGAATTTATGAGAAGAATGAACAGATTCTGGATCAGTGTATTATTATGAGTAAATCAAAAGGTACTGTGAAGGCCAACAGTTCCAAGTCTTTATTATAATTTTGTGTTCTGTCCCAATACTTGCCAACTAATTTTCAGCATTCCCATATGCACGCCATGTTTCGTTTTGTGGGATCATCTTTCTTATCTTTCACTTGTATGTTGAACAGCTTTTAAACAGTCTGGTGACCACTTTATTGATGGGGAAGCACTTAGTGACTCAGGTACCATTGGAGGAAATTGTTGGAGTGAAAGCTTTTCTTTGCTTTTAATTTTTTTTAACCGGACAGCAGCAAATTGCTTAATATTTAAATTTGTGTTCCTAGTACTAATCTGTTTCTTTTGAAATAGCATGCGTAATATGAGTGGAATTGTGTATGTGTGCATTTGAATGTGTGGATTTTATTAACTTAGAAGCTTAAAGTCATGAATTGTTTATCCTATTCATGATTTTGCAACTATTATTGAGAACTACTAACATCATTACATTATCTGATGAACATTATATAAGTATTTTCCACAACTAATATCTTTTCTTAGGATATAAATTTAGAGAAAAAGTAATACTTTGATATCTTGACACTGAACTAGTTTATAGTAATAACTTAGACTGCTGGAAATAAATGCAGTTCATATCATCCTTCTTGGTTGATGATATATTTAAATGTAGTAAAAAATAAATTAATAGTTATAATGTAATTTTTTAAGGTAACTAAGAATAGAAATAAAATAACCTTTAAAAATCATTTAGGGAAAAAATTAATATAAAACATTCTATCTAATAAGAAGTTTGCAAAGCACATGTGGTACCACTTTGAGCAATCCTATGACATGAAAATCTAAATTTATAAATCAGATAAATTAGACAGTGAGTATTTAATTTAACAACAGCTGTTTGTTTATAAAATAATTGTTAAAGAATTCCATTAGCTAATGTACTTAAAGTAATTCTTACTGGGTTTAAAGAAATTCCATTTATATTAAACAGCCTCTCAGACTTGGCCTATTGCATGAAATGAGATTAGTTATAACATTCTGTAATTTTATTATTAAAACTGCTATATATTAAAAGTTATTGGTGATAAGAACCCTTGATTTGAGGAATACTGGCAAATGACCAAGAATATCTTTTGTGGTGAGAGTTTTCCATTTTTAGAAATAGCCAAAAACTTTTTCTCAGAGGGAAATTCAAGTTGAATACTTTTTATGTTAAAGAATCTATTTTGAGTATTGTTTTTTTTTTTTTTTTTTTGAGACAGAGTCTTGCTTTGTTGCCCTGGCTAGAGTGAGTGCCATGGCGTCAGCCTAGCTCACAGCAACCTCAAACTCCTGGGCTTAAGCGATCCTCCTGCCTCAGCCTCCCGAGTAGCTGGGACTACAGGCATGTGCCACCATGCCCAGCTAATTTTTTCTATATATATTTTAGTTGTCCATATAGTTTCTTTCTATTTTTAGTAGAGACGGGGTCTCGCTCTTGCTCAGGCTGGTCTCGAACTCCTGACCTTGAGTGATCCACCCGCCTCGGCCTCCCAGAGTGCTAGGATTACAGGCGTGAGCCACCGCGCCCTGCCTTGAGTATTGTTAAGTAACTTTTTCATGCAAAGAATTGGTATAAAGGAAGTCGGCTGGTTGACATTGCCAGTCCTTTCATATTTTGTGCACTTAAAATGTCTTTGTAGAACCTGCTGTCATCCACGTGGACACAGAGCAGCCACAGATGTTTAGAAATTATGAGCCAATCCCTGTTTTCCCTGTAGCATCTACTATTTTAATAGTAGTAACAGTGTACCAAGACCCCAACAGAGTATTCAAACCCAGTATAGACGTTCTTTCAGGCTAACTTGCTAGACACATGTTAAAACAATCAGCAATAACCCACTTCATGAATCCAATTAGCAAAGAGTGAACGTGATGCTAATAGTATGGAAAGTTCTCTACTCAAACAAATAACAGCTAAAGATTTTAATCCAAAATATTATATTAAAACAGACCCTCATCCGATTTGCCCCCTTGACTTGGGCAAGGGAATTAGTGGTACTACTTGCTCTTGGAGGTAATTTACAGAGAGAAGCATTTTGGCAGGGGAGGGGTGAAGAAGATGCGTTCTATTTTGGAAATGCTAAACCCGAGATGCTCGTAGGAAATTCAGGAGAAGTCCAGGAGGCTCCTGAAACGTGGAAGTTGAGTTCGCGAGAGAGGTCTGGGATGACACATGTTTGTGTGTAGTTAGTGAAACAGTGGCACTTGAAGTCCATGTGATAATATGCGACATAAGAAGAAAGGGCAGATGGGTAATAGCAACATCTAAGGGAAGTAGAGGCTGGAAAGAAAGACTCAAAGAGGCCGGGCGCGGTGGCTCACGCCTGTAATCCTAGCACTCTGGGAGGCCGAGGCGGGTGGATCACTCAAGGTCAGGAGTTTGAGACTAGCCTGAGCAAGAGCGAGACCCCGTCTCTACTAAAAATAGAAAGAAATTATATGGACAACTAAAAATATATATATAGAAAAATTAGCCGGGCATAGTGGCACATGCCTGTAGTCCCAGCTACTCGGGAGGCTGAGGCAGGAGGATTGCTTAAGCCCAGGAGTTTGAGGTTGCTGTGAGCTAGGCTGATGCCATGGCACTCACTCTAGCCTGGGCAACAAAGTGAGACTCTGTCTCAAAAAAAAAAAAAAAAGAAAGAAAGACTCAAAGAGATGCGGGGAAGACCAGGAGAGCTTCGTATCGGAGAAATTAAGGAGAGTACTTTTCCAAAGAAGAAATCACCTCTTGGCCACTGATAAATTGCTAAAAATTAGCAAGCATCTGTTTAATAGGTTTGACTGTGGAAGGAAGAGGAGCCAGAGTATGAAATAAAGAAGGTGTAAGAGTTGGGGGAAGAAGTTACTGTGTGTCAAAGAGGGCAGAAGCAGGGGGCTTTGTGGAGGGGGAAGGACTCCCACGACATCTGGGACGAGCCAGCTTAAGACAGGCAGAAACCTCCTCCCCTAGCACGGGAGGCAAGAATATGATTGTCGCATTTGGGGACACATTAAAAACGTTTAAAGCTCTGAGCTGTATGCAGAAATTCGTAGTGATGGATCAGCTTGGGTCATTTTTTTTTTTCCCCCCAAACTGATTTTTTACATTCTGCTAATTTCTGCTGGCAGTCACACTCTGTCTCTCACTGCTGATACGGACTGGCACGTCACACGCTCCGCACACAAGTGACGTAGAGAGAAACTGTGCACATCGCTGGCAGGATTCGCCCCCAGACAGCTGCCTTTCCAGCTAACGCCAGCGTGGGGTTGGGCTCCAGACATCACCGACTCCAGCAGTTGGGGGCTTTGCTTCTTTGGGCCGTTTCTCTCTGAGGCATCATCAAGACATCAGGATATATATCCGGGGCCACCATAGGGGTCCCTAAAACTCTGAAGCCTCTCTTTTAGTAGCACCGAGCCCAGGGGCTGTCGCGACACTGCCAAGTGCAGACAGAGGGACTCACAGAGTCAGCGGTTTTTAAATGGTGCCTCGACTCGTCGTGGGAGTCACAAAAGTTTGATAAATTTGATTAGAAATGTACTTTCCGAATGGCCTTCATTCAGTCTTTTAGCAAGATTCTGCACACAGGGCAGGGAAGGCGGGGCTCACGCAGCTCGTGTGCGTGCCCTACCTGGGCTCCTGCCAGCCAGACCGTCTTCTCTGACCTCTGTCTCCTTTTCTTTCCTCCACCCGTAGCCTTCTTCTGCCTCCCAAGGTCTAACAAGAGGGAAGGAGAGGTGGGAGGAATGAGAACGCTTAACATGTGGGCCCTACTTTATCCAGGAGTTTTCAGGAATTGTTCAAAACCAAGGCCAGGAAGGCTGACTTTGAGTTGTGTTTGGTCCCTGCGGGCATCCTGGCTGATGAGAGGCTGTCGTGAGAACTGGCACCGTCGGAGCAGCGAGATGAAATGCAGGAACAAATCGACTCCGAGAGGGACGGGATGCCCCAACCTGGCTGGTATTAGACTCTCGGTGCCAGAAAGCAAAGCTCAACGGTGTTGGATTCTCGGAGGTCGGGGTAGGGTGGTAGAGTGGGGGATGGGGGAGAGGACAGAGAGAGTATTCAAGCAGACCTTTGGTTTTTAAATAATCCTTTCTGGCCTCTTCTTGCTCAAGGGATCCATAATGTATAGCTGGTGTTACGCCTGGATTATAAATCAGATCCTGTATTCACCCCCTGCTTCATCTCTTCAGGAATAGGAACAGACTTAGTCTTCCCAAATGTTAATAAAACAAAACGCTCATCTTTTTTTCCCCTGAAAATAATTTTGGCTTATACCCAAAGCGGGACTGCCTGTGTTTTGGTAAATCTATAGTTAACAATTCATCCTAGCATTTTTTTTTCTCCCATAAATAAACAAAGGGGGGGGGTTTTCCCAACTTAATATTAAAAGAATAACAATTAGGTAATTATTTCTTCTTGGTAAGTAATAAAAAAAGAAATCAAATGTTGTCTCTCTCGTTTTTAGTACGTTGCAATGGCCTGCCTGTGTTCTGTGTTCTGCTAGAGTGCGGGGTTTCGCTACCGTGAAGGCCGTTTTGTTGATGCATTTCACAGTCAAGGTCGTGTTGTGGAGTTAATGTCACATTCGACAAATCACGCTCCCTCTCCCTCTGACTGTTTCCAGGTGACGACACGATGACAGGCGATGGGGGAGAATACCTTAGGCCCGAGGATCTAAAAGAACTGGGTGACGACTCGCTGCCCAGCAGCCAGTTCCTGGACGGTATGAATTACCTGCGATACAGCTTGGAGGGAGGCCGATCCGACAGGTATCACGCAAAGCTTATACTTATGTCAGCCAGAGGTGTCGGCAGCATGTTGTCATTGGGCAGATGCGATCATTGGGCACTTGGTAGCTTCCACTCTCAGCAGTGAGCATGTTTTCTCATTCCATTCTCTACCAACTTCAGGATGTGCCCATTTTAAAGAACAGGAAACTGAGGCCTAGGTCAACTCAATAACTTGGTAGAATCAAACATCTAGTAAGCTGCAAAACCATGATAAGTAAGAGCACTCTTGCCTTCAAGTATGTTTATAATCATCTGCCACCTTCTTCTCTAGGCAAAATTAAAAGGACAGTTTTGCCTTATAGACACTTTCTGAGTGGTGTCACTTGCAATGCTCCCTGCTTTTTTTTGTCAGTAACATAATTTCTGTGAATAAAAGTATGTTGTGAGGCAGAATCAAAAAGAAATGAATTTGGAAGAAAACTGTGCCTGGAACTGACTTTTTTTTTACGGAAAGGGAATCAGAACAGAACCCGAATTGATCTGAGCAAAATCCAAGGGAGCCCGGCTGCTATCGGCGAGTCTGGGAGGTTTATATAATAGTCTGAAATGTATGATTAATGCTATTTTTTGGTTATTATCACCTGATACAACTGGTGCTTGTTAATTTTCGAGGCAAGCTAAATAAGAACATTCTCCGGTGCCTCATGGGAAGTGTGATCGCTCATTTAGGTCGAGCATCTTGTCCACGTAGCGTAATATCTTTTGCTCATCACCAACCTCAGGTGTATGGTTTTCAAGTTGGCTGCATGGCAAGCTATTTTATGAATATTCAGCATATTTAGGGTCTAAGAAATAAATATTTTGAGTAATCAATTCTAAGTGGATAATTAGCAAAAAAAAAAATTTTTTTTTTTTTTTTTTTTTTTTTTTTTAACAATTCAATGTGGATATAATAAGTGCCTTTCTGTGCCAGGCTGTGGGATAAGTGCTGGAGATTAGATGTGATTACTAAATTCATAGCCTAGGGGGGTGGGAGAGGACTCAGCTAGTGGTGGTCACAAAGTGTCACTGGAGCTCTGGGGCCCCAGCTTCCTGGGGGAGAGGAAGCCAAACTGACCCCGGAGGATGACGAGGAAAGATGGCGGGGGCATCTGAAGGCTTGACACGGTCATGAGCAAGGGCTCGTAGTGTGTGCGGGACACGGAGTGGTGCCGTGTTGCTGGGCTGTAAACGTGGAGACCGGGAAACCATACTTGCACGTTCCATGGATCCTTCAGCCACTGAGATCGAGGATGAGTTTCAGAGGAGCGTTGTTGAAAGGCTAAACCTGCGGGTTGCAGCTGTCTGTGAAGCCACTGCGTGGTGTTAGCTGCAGTTGCCCAGGGCTTCAATGCTCGCCTGGGTGCCAGTCATGGAGAGGATTTCAGAAATGAAAAATACGAGACCTATCTGGGAGCTGAAACTATCAAGATTGGTGATAGATTTCATGGGGTGAGTGAGGAAGAGGAGAGGGATTAGACTGACTCCTTGGTGTCAACGAAGTAGATAGAGGGTGGTCCTCCAGCTCGGGGTACAGAAGGAGGAGCCCCTCTGGAAGTGAGTGTAGGAGGGACTGGAGGCAGATACTGAGTTTGGATGCACCGATAGATCTGGACCTTATAATCTGAGATTCTTAAAAGCCCTCAAATTCTAATAACATATAATATTTCTGGTTTTGCATGAATTCATCATAATTTATGGATAGTGATTACCACCAGCCAAAGTGCCTTTATTTTAAACATGGTCTCTTATTAAGAATAAGTGCTCGGCCGGGCGCGGTGGCTCACGCCTGTAACCCTAACACTCTGGGAGACCGAGGTGGGAGGATCGCTCGAGGTCAGGAGTTCAAGACCAGCCTGAGCAAGAGCGAGACCCCGTCTCTACTAAAAATAGAAAGAAATTATATGGACAGCTAAAAATACATATAGAAAAAATGAGCCGGGCATGGTGGCGCATGCCTGTAGTCTCAGCTACTCAGGAGGCTGAGGCAGGAGGATCGCTTGAGCCCAGGAGTTTGAGGTTGCTGTGAGCGAGGCTGACGCCATAGCACTCACTCTAGCCTAGGCAACAGAGTGAGGCTCTGTCTCAAAAGAAAATAAATTAATTAAAAAAAAAAAAAGAATAAGTGCTCAATTTGGTCCTTTTCCCTTCTTTCAAAGTGCTTAGGTTGAGAAATAATTTAGAATAATACTTTCTGTAAAACAAGACGGCTGGTTTGATGCTTCTACTTAAACTGCATACTCATGTAAGGACAGGAGGAATGAAACGAACCAGACACGATCTGTTCCCCAGGTCTGCACTTGCATTTCCAGAGTGCCAGCTGTATTCATGATCTTGGAACTGGAATTACAGGCGGCGTCCCGTTTCCATGGTGTTCTTGTTTTGTTTTATTTTTTTCATTGTGTTTAGGCAATTCAGTACGTTACGTTTTTTCAGTGACCATTTCTCCTTTTCATTATTTCTTTATGTGAATTGCTTTCAGTAGTACCATGCCCAGGTAGGTATTAACATACAGCATAAAAACGTGCGCTTCTGGAAACATCCACATCTCCCTGCTTACTGCTCAGTGTGTCTGTGTGTTTGCGGGGCTGCTTATATTCTAGAATTATGGATTTATGCTCAAATGAGGGTTTTTGTGTGTTACATTGAATAACTATTTGAGCCAGAAGAGGTGAATGAATATATTACTACAATGGAAGTCTGTGGTATGACCCAGGATTGCTTTAACTTTCACAGCTCCACCTTGTGGTTGACAATATATTAGCATAGCTTTCCCCAAACAACCCTAATCAGCCTATGGATAGTTGGAGAAGATAGAAGAAAGATTCAGATGCCTAA
The DNA here is from genome assembly GCF_041146395.1 of Eulemur rufifrons. Lineage (NCBI taxonomy): Eukaryota > Metazoa > Chordata > Mammalia > Primates > Lemuridae > Eulemur > Eulemur rufifrons. The sequence continues at coordinate 2,865,927 of NC_091008.1, read as the reverse complement.
AATAAAAATAGAGGTGGAAGAATAAAAATACAAGCAATTTAAAGAACATTAAGTAAAAACACAACCGAGTTCAGATTAGTTGGATTGTTGTGTGCTTTGTATTTTATTATTGCTTACAAATTCAAAAGACTGTGCAAATTCAATATAAAATATGAAATAAGGCTGGGCGCGGTGGCTCACGCCTGTAATCCTAGCACTCTGGGAGGCCGACGCGGGTGGATTGTTTGAGCTCAGGAGTTCGAGACTAGCCTGAGCAAGAGCGAGACCCCATGTCTACTATAAATAGAAAGAAATTAGCCAAACAACTAAAAATAGAAAAAAAAAATTAGCTGGGCATGGTGGCACATGCCTGTAGTCCCAGCTACTTGGGAGGCTGAGGCAGGAGGATCGCTTGAGCCCAGGAGTTGGAGGTTGCTGTGAGCTAGGCTGACACCACGGCACTCTAGCCCAGGCGAGAGAGTGAGACTCTGTCTCCAAAAAAAAAAAAAAAAAATACGAAATAACAATGAACCGCAGAAGCTTCTTCATGTTTTAAAGAAAACACATTGACGTTTTTGGATATTTATTTGTTCAATAGGGTTTGCAACTCCATTAATTGGATGTCTAATAAATATTGCAGTTTACCAAGATAGTAATTATTATACTTTTCGATGAAATTATACTTTCATACTAACTAATGTAGCCATAAAGCAGTTGTACCATAGTTTTTTTTTTAAGTATAAATTAAGCGCATAACAAAACTCTTGGCTCATCTCCTAGCCGAACAGCAAGTAAAACTTGATACGTGTTGTTATAAATATATTAACTGAACAGCATGACCTCTGACTTAATGAAAAATTAGCAGCCCAATTGCAAAATATTTAAACTTGTTTGTAATGTCTTAAATCCAGTGGACAATTCCTGATTCAGAGACTTAAATTGTTCCAGACCTTGGTTGTGCTGGTTATTATTCCTTTAGAGAGAATAATTTCTCTGCTGTTAGAATATTCTATTTTTATTTCATTTAAGTAGATTCTATGATGTCACAGGGGAAAAAAAAGGGCCATTAGAAAGTATGCACATCTATGGCCATACCACCCTGAACTCGCCCGATCTCGTCTGATCTCGAAAGCTAAGCAGGGTCGGGCCTGGTTAGTACTTGGATGGGAGAAAGTATGCACATTGATTAAATAACCAATTAGCATTTCAAAAAGCAGTAAATAGAGTGGGCTATAACAAAACCCAAAGAGAGATTAGACATATTCCTTCTCCTTCCCCTCTCTGTCCAACTTTTCTCATTCTCTGTCTACATGTCCTAATGTCCTTCTCTCTTTAATCACCTTTTTGTGGTTGTACATCACTTTGTTTCTTTCTTTCCTTTCTTCTTCCTTTGTATTTCTTTCTCGTTGGGGTTTTAGGAAAGAAAAAAATAATAACACCAACACCTCTCTACCCCTCACAGCTCAACACCAATTGAGATAGACCCAGGTATCAGTTAGATGTCAAAATTCCACCTTTGTTACTAAGGCACTGATTTCAGAATGTGGCTTTACATCCCCAGCCAAATGGGCTCTTTAACGCCACATTCCTGAAACAGACAGACTCCTCCGCCCATTCATCCTCACTCCTTGAGAGCCGCAGTTGAGACCAGATGTCTTCTTTTAAAGTTGAGACATTTACAGTGCTGGCAGCCTGTCCCACAGTGCTTCTTGCTACTTTTGCACTGTTGATGCATATAAATGTCGCAGCTTTAAAGGTGGGAAGTCATCATCTAGAGCTTTGAATTCTAAATCCATGGGTGGAGATCATGTAATTAACAAACAAATCTGAGCCCAATAGAAACCACTTGAGCGGGCAGATGGTTGAGCCCATAAACAAGCTGCATCATTTTCAGAGGTTGGCCCGTCTAACTGTTTTCCTTTCTTTGGCCCAATGCAAACCAAAATAAAAGAGAATAGATTTTGAGAGCTGCTGATCTAGTGCTACCTGGTACAAAACACATCCTAGTGGATCTTAGCTGTCTTTGTGGTTTAAAGCAGGAAAAAAAAAATGATTTCTGCCATTCATTGAGACAGGCTTTTGCAGAGACTGAAGACCATTTTCCCATTAATTTAATCCCCGTCCAAGCCTCAGATTCAAGGTCAGGTCAAGATTCATCACAGCAGCCTGCAGCTAGTTTGCGAAGGACAACATCAGAAGCCAACTGCTGTAAAACCAGCCATAATACGAGCTGCCTCCAACTTCTGGGCCCCGTTGATGAATTTCCTGCAGTGGTCCCCAACCTTTTTGGCACCAGGGACCATGTTCATGGAAGACAACATTTCCATGGACTGGAGGGTGGGGGGAATGGTTTTGGGATGATTCAAGCACATTACATTTATTGTGCACTTTATTTCTATTATAATATTTTATTATTATATTACATTATATATTAATATAATGAAATAATGATACAACTCACCATAGGTTGGGGACCCCTGTACTAAGGCATCCAGCCTGTTCCTGCCTCGGCTCTGTCAGGAGCGTCAATCTTCTGCAGGAGCCTGTATAACACAAAATAGCTAACTTTCACGTTGTATTTATATTTCATTTCATCATAAACACACAGATTTACATAGATGTAATCACAGAGGATAAGACAAGCAACTCTTTTGATTCATGTCACTTATGCTCTAAGACTTGAGGTCTTTTTGCGGGGACATAAGTCTACTTAGAGAAAGGAGGGACGAGTCCCTAGATTATCTGCATGAATTATCTACAAGGTGATGTTTCCCTCAATGACAGTTGAAGTTGGCTGCGTTGACACCTCATAGAGATGATAGTACATGACTTACAAAATTAAATGTATTCGCAAAATGAAAATAGCTTCTGTTAAGAAGTATGCTAACTTGACGTTTAGTCCATAATTCTACAGTGCTTCACTGGCCAAATACTAGCTAAAAGTAAATGAAAGTTTGCATCTATAAATATTGTGAACGCTTGAATATCTTTTTTTCCCCCCTATGGGCTTTGGGCTACCATTTTGAATACGGATCTTTAATTCTCAGACTCATATGTATAAAATATAGCTTATTTGAGATCGCAATCTATTCGTCATTTGATTTTACAAATCTATTAAGGAGGGAGTGAAATTGCATTTATGCAAATTTTACCTATCACATTTGAATACGTGATTCAGAACTTGGAAATTCAGATTCATCAAAAATGTAAAGCACTGATGATTATCAAGGCCTAAATCCCATTCTGAAGCCGAACCTTATTTTTGGTCAGTGTCCATTGGCAGTTTGTCTTTGTGCTGGCGGATGTGTCTGTTCTGGGCTGGTGCTTAGAAACGGGTCCTTGTGCTCCTGCATCTCATCACCACGGCAACCGACACTCGCTGGGGCTTCACTGGCCACACACAGTTCATGCAGAGGGGATGGTGCTCGCGTTGGAAATAATAGCATTGTTGGAGTTACCAGAGACAAACAAGAGGAACTCCACTTCCGCAGGAAGCAGGCAGCTGGTCACAGCTCATTTCACTCTGTGCCTTCCAGGGGAGAGAAGCCACATGCAGTCATTCGCGGTGTAGAGAGGAGGAGACAGAGCCTGGGGAGAGAATGAAAAAGAATGAGCGAAACCGAAACCTGGGCTTTCATTCTGTTCTCCTGTCTGAGGGCCGTCTGCCTTCCTCCTAATAGTTTGCTGAGTTGCAGGGAGCGTAACAGTTTAGCACAGTTTTAAGCGACCTATCCCAGAATTATTTCCTGTGTGACTTTCTCGTATTGGCAGTAAGTCAACTGCAGTTGCTGGTTTCAGACGTTTCTGGGGGAGAAAAGGAATCAGATTAGGAGTATCACATTTCAACTTCTGGATTCCCCTGTGTCCTTGCCATTGAGTGGTAGGAACCTTGTCAAAGGACGTGCTAGTGTCGCTGTTAGACTGAGAGTTTGGGCAACACAGAGACCTGTGTCCCCCTGGAAGTCGCACGGTTGGCTAACAGCACGCTGTTTTCACTCTCCCGCTTGGCTCGTCATGCTGTCCTCCCAACCATCCCACTGCTGTCGGTGTATGCCCATGGCCTCCTGCCAACCTCCCAGCCTTCGCTCCTTCAGTTCAGACAGGTCCCACACCCTGAGCCACGCCTCCTACCTGCGGGACAGTGCCATGATTGACGACTCCGTTGTCATCCCCAGTCACCAGGTAAGTGACCTTTTTGCCTTCGTCTCTTTGCTTTCTGGAAAGCTTTTCAAATTACCCGATGCTAGGAATGTCCCGAGAAAGTTTCCAATCTTAAAAAAAAAAAAAAAAAAAAATCCTTCTTAATTTAATCGACAACCTAGAATAAAAGGGTTTTCCTAAAACATTTTTTTTTTTTAATGAACACAGTTTTCCGAAAAAAATATACAGCTTGTTTCTTCAAATATACCAAATTCTCCTGTGGAGAGTGTTTGTATAGATCAGTTTTTTTTAAATAAAATGTCTATTAAAGGAAGAAGTGAGGTAGGGTGCATGTAAGGTACGAGAGGAACGGTACAGCTTCAAACATGTGTCTTTCAATATTTAAAATCGTTAGCTGTGGGGAAAGGCTTAAAGTTTATTCTGGAATATTTGAATTTTAGTTCTGATTTTATCAATTTGGGGGATCGGTACAAGGAAAGAGATGGACACCTACACTCTTCAAAAACAATTACACTAATGTAATTTTATATCAGTGATATAATCTCAATGGGAATGTGTTCAGAAAGATTCATTCTAAATGCACTGGTCCTATGTTTTTGAATGAAAGTTTTTTTCATTAGATTTCATTATGTTGTACTTTCATGGAAGCGAAGTATTTTCATTAAATCCAGTGTTCTTTGTGTTTAGGTGTCCGCTCTAGCCAAGGAAGCAGAAAGGAATTCTTACCGTCTAAGCTGGGGCGCTGAGAACTTAGACAACGTGGCCCTTTCTTCCAGCCCTATTCATTCAGGGTGAGTCAATCAATATTATGTATCCAGATCAAGAGGAAAAAGAGATGAGAGTGAAAATAACAGCTTTGTCCAGTAGCTTTAGCTGACGGCCAGCTTACAGTGGAGGTGATCTTTGTTTGAACTTGCAAATAACATTGCTTCATCCAACACGGACTCTATCTACACAAACCAACCAGCAAAAAAGAGTTGTATTTCAGCATCAAAAAAAACTGACTACTGTTTTAAAATAACTGATGGAATTGCATCAAATAGCTTGCTCTCTAACCGGAACGTACTGGTGGCCTCCCTACTGTTCCCCTGCTGTTTTTAAGACATCTTTTAAAAAAGGGGCTGAATCATTTGATTATCATCTAGAAAGTTTCTATTGACTAAGATTAACTGATGGGTTTTTGGAAATAAATGCCTTTCTCACACATTAATGCACTTAAAATAATGTTTACAGAAGTTTGGATCACACAAGTATGTAAAGGAGTTTATATGCTGTTTGAAGTAGGGATACAAATCAACAGGGAAATTTGAACTCAACCCGTCAGGTTCTGCATTCAGAGAGGACAGACACCACTGTTTCAGCAATGCTTCCTGTTTATATGAACTCATTAAAAAGTAGCACTTTGAGTCATACTTTCAGACATACTTAATGCTGTTCTTAAGGTGTCCAATTATGTGGAATAAAAATTCTCTAAGGAGTTTTAAATTGTGACAGTCTTCCAACTGTTTTTTTTCCTTACATTTTTAGTAGTTTGAAATAATATGGTCATATCATAAGTATATACAAAATTCTCATTTTCTAAATTTCAGTGCTTTTTAAAAAGCCCTACCCATATATTATGTAACAAAATGCAATACTTTGGTTTTAATTATTATCCCAAACTCCTTGTTCATATCCCCATAACTATTTTTGAGAAATAGACCCTTTCTTGTTTTTATTATTCTAAAATATTCTCCTTTCAGGAAATCATTCCAAGATATTTTAGTTAAACATTTTGGACTTCTTGATCTAATCTTCTACTAACTAAAGTTTCCTAGAACAAAAAAAAATTAGTTATGTAGATATTGAAAGTAATCATAATACTCTTTTCCTTGTGAAATAAGAAAAGATAGTTCCTGATGCAGGAATTATTCAGGGGGATTAAAAAAACAGACAAATTAAATCTCATTCAAATTTACTTACACATTTTCAAGTGAAAAAAGATAATTAAAATCTCACACCTATAAATTATTCAAAAAACATAACACTGCATTCTGCTATTAAATTTCTTAATAATGGTGAATGAAAAGAAAACGAAGGCTGGACATTGAAGGATAAGAGATAAGAATTTAAAAACCATGATGAAGTATTTAAAGACCATATCCGGCCTACAAAGTGATGAGATTATTTTAGGTAAAATGTAATTGACTATTAATAACGGAATCTACAAAGGAGTCCGTGGTGTGGTAATACTTCGATTTTTAAAATAAATCATTTGCATTAAAAAGGAACTTCTTAAAGACGTTTTTTCTTTACTGAAGGGCAATAAAAGAGTTTAAGTACATCAGTTACAACCCAATTGTGTAAAACTAGATACACTCTAGAAGTAATTATGGTTGATTTCTTCTAATTAACCCACAGCATCCGATGGCTAAAGATTAACTATTTGTTAAGATAAGGATCTTCAAAAAACCATAGCCTCCAATAAACCAATTTTTCAGTGAATTTCAAACATTTAATACCGACTCTAAATAATTCTCCACGTTAGCTGAACACTAGGACCACCTAGAGGCTTTAAAAATTACTGGTTCCCAGGCCGAAACCCAGACCAATTCCATCAGAATCTGTTTTGGGACCCTGTCACTGGTATTTTCGATGAGAGCCTATATGTCCAGATGTTTTCTATAAACCATCAGAAGGGGAAAACTTTGCTTAGTAAAGCTTTAGTTATTAGGGAGACCTAGTTAATTAATGTATAGCAAGTTCTAGCAAATGTTCTTTATCTCTTCCATTCACATGTGTATTCATTCTTCACACATTTATCTAATTCCACGAAGGACCAGAAATTATGCCAGGCGCTAAGGAAAATAGATAAGTAAGGCCTAGCCCCTGCCTTTAAGAAACGCACCTACGTGGTGTTGTTTAAAGTTGGATGACGCCTCATCTGTCAAAGAGAGAAGCAGCGTGGTTTAAGCGTGTGCTTTGGGGTCGGACCCACCAGGGTTGACACCCTGACACTGACAGTGTGTGACACTAGGCACGAGTTATGTGTAAATCTCTGAGTTTCAGTTTACTTATCTGTAGGAAGACAGTTATAGTATTGATCCCAGAGAGGAGATGTAAGGGTTGGATGTGTTTTAAATAATTAGCGCTTTCCCTGGACAGAAAAAGTACTCGATAGATTGTAGCCATTAGTATTTATACAATCCCCGTACACATGTTCCAAACCTTTCACAAATTGCAAATCAGTTAAGAAAATGTATCCTGAATCCTCTAAGTGACAATACCAGTGTGGTTGGTAATAATGGTAATGTTTAGCTTTTTGTTAGTTTTATCAGGTAAATTATCACCTATTAGGGGCTCTAGTAGTTGAACAAACACAATGCAACAGATGTATTTACCCCTAAAAGCGTGGTAAATTATCGCTGAAGGCTCCATGAATCTGAGCTTCATGGTATTTGAAAGCTGCCCTGGTATTAGTGTATATGAATAACATTCCTCATACCATGTCATGTAACAATGATTTCTTGTAATTTTATTCATCGGATACCAGGTTTCTGAATAGCACCTTTTATATATTTTTTTGAGGAACTCAGTTTCCTTTTCATTAATTGCGTAGTTTCTTAAGCCACTTCAAACTTTGCCCAAAATGTAAGAAAAAAATGACATTTTGACAGAGGGGATAATAAAGTTAGCTTTTTATGCACATGCCACTAATTTGTGTGTATAATGTTCTATTAAATTTGATAAAGGGATTTTATTTTATTTTATTTATTTTTTTTTTTGAGACAGAGTCTCACTCTGTTGCCCGGGCTAGAGTGAGTGCCATGGCGTCAGCCTAGCTCACAGCAACCTCAAACTCCTGGGCTCAAGCGATCCTCCTGCCTCAGCCTCCCGAGTAGCTGGGACTACAGGCATGCGCCACCATGCCCGGCTAATTTTTTGTATATATATATTTTAGTTGTCCATATAATTTCTTTCTATTTTTAGTAGAGACGGGGTCTCGCTCTTGCTCAGGCTGGTCTCGAACTCCTGATGTCGAGCGATCCACCCGCCTCGGCCTCCCAGAGTGCTAGGATTACAGGCGTGAGCCACCGTGCCCAGCCTATAAAGGGATTTTAAATTCATAGAAGACACAGCTTCTACCAATAAGCAGTACTGGCGATTTTATTTTACCTCTAGTCTATGTTTCTAATGACTAATGTCCATGACTAGGGAAGAGCATGAATGATTTTAAAAAAATCTGTTCTGCCCCTAAGATACAGCCAATAGCTGGCAAAAGAAAGACTAACAGCAATATTTTCATTGTTCTTTAAAGAGTTGCCTACTGATTCACAATGACTAACCGACAGTTATTTCTAGCATCCCAGACATTTGAATTTTACAATCCTTCATTTCCTAAGTGCATAATGAATTAGAAGATGTAAGGCACAGTTCCTAGCAAAAGCTAGCTTGATAACTCATCTTAAACGTTGTTATTCCAAGAGTCATCAGTTTGCAGTGTCGTAATGACAGCAAGCGCTAACAATGACATGTCAATTCATGACATTGTTAATTTGGTTGCTCGTGTATTTCATAACACTAGGGATTTTTTTTTTTTTTTAGATACATGAAGATAGGTGAAGAAAATTGTTCTATAACAAGTAGCAAAACAACTGTTTTGTAAAATTAGATTTCTGGTTCAATAGACATGTATCCTTTTGTATGTCATCGGGTGTAGGGAAGACAAGAGAGCCATGTGGAACCATATAGAGGGTTTTAAGGAAGAGCAGACCTGTACCTAGAAGAGGAGCAGCAGGCAGAACTGTAGGGGGATTAGACACTGCGACCCACGAGGAGGATAGCAGTCCCCAAAGCTGGGAACAAAGTCTTGACAAAAGCACCAAGACTTTGCTTGCATAGTTTTTCGTTCTCTTCTAGTAGGTAATTAATGTTACCTACTCTGCCTTATGGTTTATGCTACTGTTTGTCCTCGAAGCTATACTTTAAATTGTGTCTTTCTGTTTGCATTTCTTCTGTGGGAGCCCTCAAGGGCGTTATCATAATTTTTAAAGTATTGCAGGTATGAATGAAAAGCTTTTGCATCAAAACGAAGTCCGTCAAACCAAAACACTTGACGTTTTTCATTATGAGACCCCTTGCTGTTTTGCAGCGTTTTGGACACTTAGACTTTGTTGAGTGCCCTCACAAGCCGATGTTGAATCACTACAAATCCCATTTCCAGTGATTTTTATAACAGCCCCGGTGCCCTAAACTGGGAGTCACCACCAAGCCCCCATCCCTCGCTCTTCCCTCGGCATTTGTGTAGAGCTGTGTCTCATTTGGATTTTCTTTTTTTTTTTTTTCGATGAATACTTGTATCGGTATATAAGTAATATGTTTCAGTTGAAAGTCTCTTCTGAGTTCCTTTTTTGTATTTCACTTTCTCCATCCCTTCTCTGTGCTAAAGTATCTATTCTGTTGCAGCCGCACCTCTCCATGTCTTGATCGTGACAACAGCAGGTGAACTTCTGCATAATTCTCCTCTGACCATGCTAGCTGTTCCTCTCCCCTGTCGCCCTCTCCTTCTGCATAGCCCCTGCCTCAGGATGCTTTAGTGCGAAGATACCTAGCCAAAGAGACAGTTTCACTAAGGCTATGATTTTAAGTGGCACTTACGAGGGTTTTTTTTTTTTTTTTGTCTTGTTTTTTGAGTTTTTTTAAAATATCGTATTCTAGGTGAGCCAAAAGCTGAAAGTTTATTAATAGCACATTGCCCTGCTAGTACAGCTTTCGATGCAACCTTTTGATATTTTGGAAATTGTACTCTAGGGTGGCTCAGTCGGTGTTCTAAAAATATTCATGATTCTGTTATTGATTTTGATAAACTTTATTAAAAGTTCCTATCAGCCTGCTAATGATAGCATTTTTATTCTGTCGTCACCTGATACTACCAGTTTGTCGGTCTACAAAAAAGACGGTTTTATATTTCCGTTTTTGAAAACTTTTATCTCCATCCTTAAACGTTTTTCTCAAACACATGCTAAATGTTCTCTTTTCTGTACATGGACACAGTGATTGATAAATAATCGGTGATTTTAACATTTTGAACCACTTTTTTTTTTCAAAGCCATTTTCCATCGATTTTTCTGTTTATGGAATTTGGAGGGTCAGGGAGGGATTAAGGGAATTACAGAGGAGAAAGAACTCAAGATGTGCTTTTCTCTCGGTACCTCCAGACTCAGATTTAAGGCCTCTTGCTATGTATGTGTGGATCACTGAAGCACCCTGGGTTTTTTTTTCCCCCGTTCTTTACCTACTAACTCTGAATGCTGCAATCTCCTCCCCCCCCCATCTCCATCCCATGATCTTGAATGAATTAAAAGACAAACTAAGGATTGGTAACTTTTGGGCTGGAGGATGTATTCTTCCAAAGCCCGAATCAATGTTGACCGCTCCCCCCTCTGAAGCATGCACCTGTTTAGCTAATCAAATTGTGTATTTGTAGGCAAATCATTGCATAATAACGGTTGATTGCTTCTGCTTTTATCCCTTTTAAATTGTGATAACACCGTATCTCACAATTTAGAAAACTCCAATCTGGGTTTCTCCTTTGCATGATTGCGGAATTTCATTGGGAGAGTGAGATATGCAATTAAAGCCAAGTGTCTCCCGTGATGTTTTTTTTTTTTTGTCGGTGCAGCCTTAAGTCAATGTTTAGGCAGTCTGTGTGCACATTTTCTGCAAAGTAGCTGTTTTCACCATACAGCAAATATGATCTATATTTCTTGACGTCATAGCAGTTTATTTTCCAATTAGGAATTTTTTCAGAGCATCTGAAATGGAAAACAAATGTTTTCCAACCTAGTAGGTTTCCCAACCTAGTTAACAGTAAATGGCACGTAGAATTTTAATACTGAGAGGCGACTGAGAGTTTTAATCGAAGTCTCTCCTTGTATGGATAAGAAAACTGAAACCTAAAGATGTTCAGTGACTTTCCTGAGGTTACAACATTAATTCAAGGCAGATATATCTAGACCCAGGGAAGAAGAACATGGTACTCGCTCCTGTGATGTGCTCTGTGATGATAGTATTTTTTTTAATATCTTATTTAAGTAGTAATTTTATAAACTAATAACTCCATCATCCTATTAAACTATTTAGCTTAGTTACAGGTTCATTCTAGGTATTCAATAAATGTCAGGTTCTCCATTTATTTTTCAGGTGGTGTATTGTGTTATGTTATCATTCTTAAGATATTCAAAATATATAACATCCTATGGGAGTAGAGAAAAGAAAATGATGAGAGCAAGCATTTATTGAATTCTGTATGCTTTACCCACACATGACTTAATTCTCACCACAACCTTAAGTGGTCATAGGATTATCTTTCGTTGACAGGTGAGGCTTCAGGCCTGAAGTTTATAGACCACAAAGCTGAGCTTCAATCCATGTACCATTTCCTCTGTACATATTCAATCCCATCTTTTTACTTTGATTCTTCCCGTCTCCAAATATTTATATGCATTATATTGTCTCATTTTTAATGTCTTGCGAATGTGAGAAAAATCACATTTATTCAATCAACTCCGATTTGTGAATTCATTCATCTCATGACTCACAGCTTCCAACCTTTCACTTTTTCCTGATACATGAACAGAAATGGTCTCTTACAATTTGCTTTTTTGCAATTGTTTTATACATCGCGGAATAACTGTACTTGACTATCTTCTAATTCTCTTACCTGTCCAAGTAGTGGCATTTTTTGACATTCTGGTATTTTTAATGAAAATGCTCAAATGCTTACAAAATTTTATACTATAAACTATTGAGATTAATTGACTAGCATATTGACTCTTATCAATAGACTTTTTATCAGCACCTAGATACAAATTGGAGTCATTATTTTTCCTATTCCTTCTTATTTAAAGAGTTCTTTTATTATGCAGTTCCATAAATTCAGCATTTATTAGTTGTTTAATTGGCAATTATATTCTTTGAGTCTAATTTGCTTAGATTTTTTTTGCTAGATTTATAAACATTTTTGTTCATTTTCACTATTGATATTTAGCTCTTTTGTGTCTTCTAATCTTTTTATGTCTTATCATCTTTCTGTTTCACTCTCTTTTCTTTTGCTTTCTCTGTCTAAAGAAAATTCCATCACTAAAACTTGTCAGCTTTTTTTTTAGTCTGTGTCCTTTAGTACTTGCCAAAAAATAAAGGCTTGTCTTCTTTAGAAATTTAATATTTTTCTCTGAATTATGCATATTGGCACCTTAATTTTTCCAATTCACCTTGCATTTTGGTGCAATACTTAAATATTATTTTCCAGATCTATCATGACACAAAGATACTTACTTGTAGGTAAATTTATCTACTAAAGCAGCTGCAGTCTTTAAGTACTTTTATTTTGATTTCTCCATCGTTGGTCTTTCTTCATATGATTTTCATTCCTAATGCAATTGTTTATTGTGTCAGGTTCAAACCGTTTGTTTTTACTCACTCCCACTTCCTGCTAATCCTCTATCAAGAGAAATAAATGTATCAGATCTCTCATTGTGGAGGAAGAATAGGCCTGGAGAATATTTAACATGAAGGATAGCCCTTCCCAACAGCTTGGCTACATCCGAGTGTCGCGACTTGAATGAATTCTTTTTTTTTTTTTTTTTTTGAGACAGAGTCTCACTCTGTTGCCCAGGCTAGAGTGAGTGCCGTGGCGTCAGCCTAGCTCACAGCAACCTCAAACTCCTGGGCTCAAGCGATCCCGTGTCTCAGCCTCCCGAGTAGCTGGGACTACAGGCATGCACCACCATGCCCGGCTAATTTTTTCTATATATATTTTTAGCTGTCCATATAATTTCTTTCTATTTTTAGTAGAGATAGGGTCTCACTCTTGCTCAGGCTGGTCTCGAACTCCTGAGCTCAAATGATCCGCCCACCTCGGCCTCCTAGAGTGCTAGGATTACAGGCGTGAGCCACCGCGCCCGGCCTTGAATGAATTCTGACTGCTCTGATTGTCCAGAGACCGAAGAATTAATTTGCCTCCTGCTGTAGCCTTCTCCGTCAGACATAAATATATCCAGCTTGCCTTTTCACTCTTCCATTCATTGACTTATTCAACAGTTATTTATTGGATACCTACTAAGTGCTCCGACACTGTGCTAGGCACCCGGGGACACAGGAGGAAATATGGAGAACACAGTCACTGCTCATGGCTCCTATATGGGGACTTATATAGTCTTTTCTCATTGACCAGCAAAGTGAGCAGTGCTAAGCAATGATGAAACCATCACCTGACATCTGGGACTTCGGCAGCTGCTGTGTCCTCAGTTCCTAGCAGGGCGCCTGGCACTTAATAGGGGGATAACAAATGTCGCATGAAAAAAGGAGCTTAGGAATTAGGGACCAAGTGAGAACAAAAAGAGGGTTTCAAGAGGGACAGTCAGTAACACAGAATCAGGGAAAGGAATCTAACATCTAGTTATTTAAACATCGTTACAGTCAAGAACATAGCTACTTCAGTCTACTCCTTAGAGAATGAACCACCGGAAGATATTCTCCCTATTCTTCTAGACGGAGACTTGATATTATATAGGCCACAAACCATCCTTGGAATAAAGTGTGGAAACTTCTCAGTGCCTTTGAAAGGTACACATGGCATTGAGTATCGATAACATTAAGCAGATGTATGATAATTCCTTACTAGCTTGAGTTCCCATTATGAGGATCAATGGAGGTAATAACCCAAAGATGAAAAAAAAAAAAAAACAATCAAAGGAAATATTAATCTTAATTCTCAATGAGTCAGAAACAGGGTAATGAATTTGGAAGCAGTACTAGTTGAAACTTCAGTTATTTTTACTACTTTTTTACACAATTCTACATAATATACCCAATAAGAATAACAAAAATGGAAAGAAAAATCTTCATCTAGAAGCATTATCAGTTTTTTCTTTCTTTTTTTTGTGAGCGATAGAACATTTCAAAGTCAAGTAAAAAAGAAATCTTCAAAGAATTCATGCATGAAGACTAGTAGTAAGAAAAGCAGCCTTTTCTGATTACATTTTGGTAAAGCTCAGGAATGTCAGCACTTGAGTACTGAGCTGTTGATTGTGCTTCCAGTTTTGTTCCCTTCCTGAGCACTCGAAGGGCCAGGCGTGGATGGTGGGCCCAGCCTGGCTCCTGCATGCAGGGGGACCCGCTGCTCTCCCTCGGTCTCCTACTGCATGACGTGCTGCCGACAGACACTCTGGGCTCTTTTGCACCCGATTTTATCCCTGGCAACAGGATTTCTGTTTAATAGCATGTTTAGTGAGTTCTGTGTTCTGCTGTGAAGACGATGCTAAGATATGTTTTTCTTCATTTGTCTAAAAATAACCTAAATGTGTTTCTGTCCCATAACTTAACTCTGATGGAATACCTTGCGAATGTCTTAAATGTTGTCATGGCGACAATGCCTAGGCGTGGCGAAGCTATCGTGGGATGATTCCGTGCTGGTTACGTTCTAAATAGATCCACGATACACCTCGACGTGGGTGTAAAGATCTTGCAGCTGCAACCAAAAAATGGGGAAAGGCATTAATGTCATTTGTGTGACAATGTTTGTGTGTGTCTTTGTGTACGGGTGCACAACAGTCAGATTGCTGTGGAGTTTCATCGTTGCTTCTTGGCAGAGTGCGTGCCTGAGAGACCTTAACGACTGTTATGACTAACACAGTGACAAGCATTCAAATTAAGCTGGATTAGGATCTGTTAAGAGCACCCCAAAGCAAACGACTTCAAAGTCAAGACAAACCTCTTCTCGTGGTGCACTTAAATAAACAAAGCAAGTCACCTGGGATTATATTATGGTTCCCCTTTCCCTGAACACTTGGTTGGTCCCTGTCCCCCGCCTCTGTTTTAGTTAGAATGGTATGGCGGAGAAAATCCTCCTTAAGAAGTGAAAAAGTATATTTTAACCAGCAAATTGGTTCTATCCCAAACATTTAGTTATTTTGCTTGCTTCCTCTTTAGCATATAATCGGTTCAAAACCTGCATCCTGGGTAAGATGATGATGGAGCAGGATGCAGAAGAACCGCAGTTGGGTGTTTCCTCTCTGCTGTATCCTCACATTATTTCGACATGTGGATTTTTCAGGACATGCATAGAAGGAAGCAGAAGTCTTTGTATTTATAACCAAAGGAAACTTGTCCATGTCCCTTATATAATTTCATTCCATTTTCTTTCAAAATCAGCCGGACATATTGTTACAGTTATATTGTTACAGTTTATATTTAATGTAACATATGTAATATACATATGTTATACATAATATAATGTAACATATTGTTACAGTTTATATTTAATGTCACTGTTGTCAACAAAAGTCAGAATTTTTTTTAGCTGCGGATTCAAACAAGACAAAAATAAAATCAAGTCATTGCTAGAAAATAAAAGAATTTTTAAAAGCAAATGTCATACCACCATGCATTTAAATAATAATAATAAAAAACAAAAATAAAATCAAGTCATTGCTAGAAAGTAAAAGAATTTTTAAAAGCAAATGTCATACCGCCATGCATTTAAATAATAATGATAATAAAAAACAAAAATAAAATCAAGTCATTGCTAGAAAGTAAAAGAATTTTTAAAAGCAAATGTCATACCGCCATGCATTTAAATAATAATAATAAAAAACAAAAATAAAATCAAGTCATTGCTAGAAACTAAAAGAATTTTTAAAAGCAAATGTCATACCACCATGCATTTAAATAATAATAAAAAAAAAAAAAAGAGAGATGTTTTGAGAACAAAGCATTACGGAGGAAGAAATTTACTGGACAGAGGTGCTTATCTGCCTCCGATATTTCCAAACGTATCTGATCGTCTGTTTCGGTTTTGTAGTTTTCTGGTGAGTTTCATGGTGGATGCCCGCGGCGGGGCCATGCGGGGATGCAGACACAACGGGCTCCGCATCATCATTCCGCCTCGGAAATGCACGGCCCCAACGCGAGTCACCTGCCGCCTGGTCAAGCGCCACAGACTGGCCACGATGCCGCCCATGGTGGAGGGAGAAGGGCTGGCCAGTCGCCTGATTGAAGTTGGACCGTCTGGTGCTCAGTTCCTTGGGTAAGGGTCTCTGATAAGCCTCCCTCTTAGTCACCGACGAGCTTGTGTCCCGTCCACGAGCTCACTAGGATGGGATGGGAAAAAGGCACGTCAGACCGTTTTGAAAGAAGAGTCCTCCTGTTGGCTCCCGTGACCTTTCTAAAAATTGGAAGTGGCACCTCGCTGTGTGACTCCACTGCCACGCCTGGCATTCGAAGGCATTCACGAGCTAAACGTGCAGGCTGATGATTAATCTTTCTCTTTAGATGTGATAGTAGCTGCCAGACTCCCCAGGTGAATAACCATGTTTTAGCCAGAGGTAGGTATAGTTTTTTTTTTTTTTTTTTTTTCCTCATCTGAGAACTTTTAAGTGGTAAAGTCCTAAAGAAAAAAAATGCTGCTCTCTTCCAAACATAAATTCAAAGTCTCACGTCGTTACGAAACAGAATCGTGATCTTCCCTTTTGGAAAGCAGGGCTGCCTTTATAGGTACCTAAAAACTTAGTCCACGTGATTTTTTTTTTTTTTTTCCTGCTATCAAAATTGCTACCTCGAGCCTCATAATTACACTGGCCGTCTATTTAGCCGCAGTCTGCATGAAGACAGAAACATCAAGACGAACTTGGGCCGTGCTCGTTTTGGCAATTCTGAGCAGGAATCAGCATTCCTTCTTTCTGCTGTTTGTTTGTACGGCTGCGATGACATCAAAGTGGCATCTCGACGTGCCCAGAAATGAGGAGCTACTGTTGAGCGCTGACGACAGGGGGCAGTTTTGCAGGGGGACAAGTTTCAAAACACTTTGAAACAGATCAATTGTATTTAAGTCTTGTTATACCAAGTCTTGGTGCCTGAAACACTGGGAGAAAAATCCTCAGATGTATGAACTCTTTGCTTTGCCAGTGTCTTATTGGGGACCGGTCGTCTCGCTTTAGAACCCGAGAGATGTTCTAAAGCTTTGTAATTTGGAGCAAACCGTTAGCAGGGTTGCTCCAAATTATACTCACACCCGAAAAAGGGGTGTGTTTATAGTTCCCAGTTATACCAACCACCTCTCCTGTCCTCCTCTCAGACAGACCAGAGTTTTAGAAGGAGCCTGTGAAGTTCTGGGTTGCATCAGAAAACGCCATTCCGTAGGGAGCAATTCCCTGATGATTCTTTTCATATTCAGTCTATCAGACCCTTTTTCCCCCGCCCCCTGCCCCGATGCTCAGATAGTTTTAGGCTTTTTAACAATCTTCCAATCTGTTGAGGAATATCCATGAAAACCTCTGGTCTCTGCACGGAGCAGGGTTTTGATCGTATTCCCAACAGCTTGTCTTTCCCGTGGAGCCTTTTTCGCCCCCCTTTTTTTGGCCAGTGCCCTGGCGGTGAACCCACAGCGGGACCGATGTCACGGCCGGTGCTGTGCTGGCACAGACGCGCCTCCACGGCACACTTCGGGTCCCGGTTCCTCGCTCTCTGTGACCAAGGGAGCGATCAGAACCAAGCGCAGGGTGACACCCGCGTTCGCCCCCGCGGCCCAGCTGGTGGTGCTGGGATCCTGCGGGAAGCATACCTGAAGCTTACCTGTGTTCTTTCTTTCACTGCTGCTTTGGATGTACTCAGTAAACTTCACCTGCCAACGGCTCCTCCCCCACTTAATGAGGGAGAAAGCTTGGTCAGCCGCATCCTTCAGCTGGGGCCTCCTGGAACCAAATTCCTTGGGTAGGAGTGACTTAAAACAAATTGATGGCTGCTGAGCCCCCATTCTTCTCCTTGCTCTGCAATATGATTTCTCTTTCTGTCATTGTGCCCATGACATGTCCCTCTCTATGATTTCGACTCTGTATGACCTATCTTTAGTGGACCATTTCTGACCCCTTGTGGTACGTGACTTTTCTTTTCGAGTGATGTTTTTATATCTTTTCCCTTAAAGTGCTGTGACCTCCATTTTCGTTGACGCATGAGATCCGCCTAGTTGTACTCTGTGCTAGTTCTGATGTTGCTATGATGAGTTTGGAGTCTGTACCAAAGCAACCTGGACTCAAAAATCAAAAGCCTCTGTCTATGTCGAGGATGAATCGTGGCCTAAATCTCGTAGGGCACAGTGCATGCTCTGGATCGTGGCTGTAATAGGCATTGCACACAACTGGCTGTGTGCTGGAGGGCTCCGTGGGGGCCATGCTGTGTGCACATGCCTATTGTTCCCTGGAATGAGGAAAATTTAAGCAAACACCGTGAGTGCATGGCTCCGTAGTTCACAAGTAGTCGACTTTCCTCCTCATTTACGACACATCCAATTACGCAACGTTTAAGCCATTTTTCTCTCCAAAACCATTTTGTCATTTGCACCTTGTAGAAAATGTTTTGGGAGATTGGCCCATATCACAGATATGCATGTACATTTTCTTTTGGTTAAATGTGCCCTACTTAGCATTTATCAAAGGAGAAGTTCCAGAATGCCACATGCACTCACAGGGAAACGTCATTTGGCTTAAGGTAGCAGCACGTCCCCGAGGACTGGTGCCCCCTTGAGGTGGAGTGCTACTGTGTGACCCTGTGCCGGCCAGTGGGCTCCAGAGGAGGGCCCGCTCTGTCCCTGTCCCCAGAGAGAGGAGAATTCCAGGTCACTTTGCCACAGACAGAGCGGAGGTGCTTGTACTTGCCGTCGGTGGGCTCCCGTCCGCGCTAACCGTTCTGCATCGCTGTGCCAGGCCCGTCATCGTGGAGATACCCCACTTCGCGGCCCTTCGAGGAAAGGAGAGGGAACTGGTGGTCCTGCGCAGTGAGAATGGGGACAGCTGGAAAGAGCACTTCTGCGAATACACGGAAGACGAACTGAACGAAATCCTGAACGGCATGGATGAAGGTACCTTCGGGGGAAGGGTTTTAAACGCAAAGCGGGAGCCTGAACACGAGCCATTTCTTTTCTGTGAGCTAGCAGGGGAATGTGTGCGGCCCTTGTGTGACTTCCCCACGGCAGGTCCCCGCCGTGCTCCCGCGGCGACGAGCTGGAGCACACCTCACGTTCACTTAACTTTACTTCTGTTACATTCAGACGGATAAAACCCTTTAAGGTAGCGAACGCCTCGTTTTAACAAGGAGATACAGAATGCTTCCGTCTCTAATGTAAATTATTTTGAACCTAAAACAAGAGACAGAATAGATATTGTTGTTTCATAACAAAACGAACTAACACTGGGTAAATCCATGATTTTTAAAAATGCCTGACTTGAAAAATTAGATATTTAAAAAGCTCATAAAACGTGCTAAGCTCTTCTGTTACAGAACTTAACTTTCATCTGCACATAACTAGCGTAGGGTAATGTAAATTCTGTTGAACCTAAAGCAAGAGACAGAATAGATATTGTTATTTCATAACAAAACAAACTAACACTGGGTAAATCCATGATTTTTAAACATGCCTGACTTGAAAAATTAGATATTTAAAATGCTCATAAAACGTGCTAAGCTATTCTGTTACAGAACTTAACTTACATCTGCGCATAACTAGTATAGGGTAATATAATTTCTTCTTAACTATTAGGGAAAATTAAGTTCATTCCATCTGCTGCCTATAATTCCAACAGGGAGTTAGCCGGGGTTGAACTGAATACACATCTAATCGAGCCACTTGGTTTTTCAGTAGAACTTTAATCTCTGTAAATCCTAAATCCGTTTGGGGCCATTCAACCACAGGTTGTAAGATTTCGGTTTGACTAGAGGGAATTGGCTCATTCCCGGTCCTCCAAAGGTTGCTCAGAGAAAGGTCCTCGTCCCAATAGAAAGAGGTACATTGTGCTTTAAGTAACTACACAAGTAGGCCAAGTTCTCTGCCCGAGTGCCAAGAGCATGCCACGTTTTGTACAGAGCAGGACACTCAAGGACAAGTGTAGCTGTTTATCAAGTTCAGAAGTCCCAGGACCACTGGCCGTGTGTGGCTCACAGATGGCAAAGAGTGGGCCAGCCATGGCTCCTTTAATATTTCTTTCTGCCTCCTGCTGAGGTTTGAGTGAGAATAGAAACCAGGCTCACCTTATCCGAACGGTGCCTGGAGGAAGAAATTATGCCCTCTAGCTCTGTAGGTCAGTACTTTCTAAGCAAAGTAAAAAAAGATCAGGATTTTTATGGATAAAGGTTGTTCCCTGCAATATTTAGCTGCTTCTATTTCTTGGGAACCACTTCTTTTCCTATCATTTAGGGTAAGGATAGGTAAGGATATCCCCCTCTGAGGGATCTACCCGTCAATGACGTTGCTACTAATAGACGTTAATATCTTGGCCACTCCTAACTTCCTACATATGTAAAAAGCTCATTTTAAGACAAAGAATCAGATTTGTTTATGTGTGTAAATTTGGAAATACGTTCTTTTAATAATTTTAATACTAATTGAATAATTTTAATAATTTGGAAATATGCTGGTATTTGCTAGTTCATCCGTCTCCAATTATGTATGCTCAGATCCTGGGACTTCTCACTTTGACAATCTAGTTGTGCCTAAAAGTCAAGAGAAACATAGCTGTTGCTCCTGCCTCTATTGTGAATTGCAAATGATTTCTAAAAATGAACAACTTTCCCTAATCCTTTAAAAATTCCCCTTAGTTCAAATTTCTACATTTTAAACCAGTCTGATTTTTTTGTGTGTTGCCTTAAATATCTACACTAATGCAATTTATAAAGAGCTCCTGATCCATCTTCCTGATGCCATCGGGAGAATATTGACATCCTGAATCCATAATCACTGATCTTTTTTCCTGTCCACAGTGACTATTTCAGACACAACCATCACACTGAAGTAAACACATAAACACGAACCTCTCCCTTCCAAGACAGATTTTATTTCTGCACTGTTCCCCGGAGAACCCAAAGGTCCATATTACTTCTTAAAACCACAATAACTGGCCTTTGAGCTAACTTTGAAATTTGCAAAGAAAAGGCGCTCGTAAACAACGTCCTCTCCATCACATGAACCAAGAATAGAACAGGTTCATTTTCATTCCATATCTGTCCTCACGCCCTCTCATTTCCAAAGGTGGCCCTGCAACATGGCATCTGGAATGAGACGCTTTTCTTTCACAGAGCCCTGGAAAGTTCCTAGTTTTCACAAAAGAAAAAAAAAAAAACAACGCAAGCTAAATGCTGGCGGATCTTGAAAGGTTGCAGTTTTTCTTTCCTTTTCTGATGTTGTTAGGTTAGTCCTGCTTTTTCAATCTTTCTATTGCTTTTTTTTTTTTTTTTAAAGAGTTTTGCTGCCTCCTCTGTTCACTGTTAACCGTGCTGATGAGTTTGCTAGCATGCTTTCAGAAGGGAGTCCTGGTGTCTGAACGAAGGTGGGTCCTTTCTTGTCTCAGTGCTGGATAGCCCGGAAGACCTGGAGAAGAAGCGCATCTGCCGGATCATCACCCGGGACTTCCCGCAGTACTTCGCCGTGGTGTCCCGCATCAAGCAGGACAGTAACCTGATCGGCCCGGAGGGGGGCGTGCTGAGCAGCACGGTGGTGCCGCAGGTGCAGGCCGTCTTCCCGGAGGGGGCCCTGACCAAGCGGATCCGCGTGGGCCTGCAGGTATGCCCACGTTGGGGGCAAACGATGCTAACAAGCGTTGTATTCCAGTGATGAAAAATTACCCTCTCAGATGAGAAATAAATTGTTAAAGAATCAAATTATTCCCGGATGAGCAAAACCTGCCGTAGGAGATCACAGGTGTCATGAAGAAGTTTTAGTGAGAGAGATTCGTGGGCGTACGAACCATGATTGCCATGCTTTAAGTTCACCAAATTGATTTGTAAGACAAGCAGCTGTGCTTTGGGTCACAAATTTGACACGAAATGTAGTGGCATATTGTTTATTCTAATGTTTTTCTTCACTTTGAAAAGGCTCAACCTATGCACGGTGAGCTGGTGAAGAAGATCTTAGGCAACAAAGCCACCTTCAGCCCCATTGTCACGTTGGAACCCAGAAGAAGGAAATTCCACAAGCCAATCACCATGACCATTCCTGTCCCCAAAGCTTCAAGCGATGTCATGTTGAACGGTTTTGGGGGAGATGCACCAACCTTGAGATTACTATGCAGCATAACAGGTGAATCACGTATGACGACGTTAGTAGAGAGTCCTGAGTAAAGAAACTTGGATCGTTGTAAATATTAAATTACCTTTGCCGTAAGATGCCTGCAGGGTTATATACCTTCATTCAGGGAAAGCATTTTAATTACCTAGAGAAATGAAAGATGGAAGGAAAGGAACTAATATTCACTAAATAAAGTCTTATGCCAAACGAAACTGCTAGAGACTTTATATGCATAGCTATTCTCAGCTTCACAGTAACCCTAACTTCAACCCCATTTTGCTGAAAAGGAAACCAAGGCTGAAAGAAGTTCTATAACTTGCCCACGTTATACTACAGATATTTGGCAGAACTGGGATTCATACCCAAGCCCATTGTACCTCCAAAGCCCGGGCTTCAAGCCTTCGTTGAAGACATCACCTATATCTGCTGGAAAAAAATAGCACTTTAAATAATTATACCCAATAGTTCAAACCAAACTGTTCTGTCTAGGAATTGGTTATGTCTTTATCATTGATCTATGGACCTAACCCTGGGAAAACAAAGGAAAGGTTTTTAATGAGTAACTAATTTTTGGTCTTTTCAGTTGGTAGTTGGAGTAGCTTTCAGACAACTACCAAACGCTCAAAAGCTATTCCCAGAACGTTGTCTTTTCATAACGATACCACTACAAATGGTGAGAGGCAAAAAAAAAAAAAAAAAAAAAAAAAAACCCCGCACAAATAATCTGTTTTAGGGCTACAAAATTTAACTGAAAATTTCCCTATTTATTAGTAATTACATGGTGTTAGCATTCAGTAAATATTAATACTTCATTCGTAGGAACAATAACCATCCCTTGTTGTTTTGGTATTGTTAGAATTTTTTTTTTTTTCCCATTTTCCTTCATATTGGCAGAAACGTTCTCCTTTATTTTGTTTTCTCTCTCTAATTCTCCCTTCTTATGAATATGTTTTCTGTACTTACTATAGAGAACCATTGAGATGATCCCATAAGTTTAATAATATAACAAAATTTTTAAATATATGGACAATAATGAGTATAGAGAGAAATCTTAATGATCTCTTTCCCAATTGCTCATTTCTGATGATTACCTTTGATTTTGGGGTATCTTTCCCATAATTTTTGCTTCATGGGTATATGATTAATCTTCTATAACATGCGATATAATGGCATGGATGTGAAACAGGTGAGAACTTAGAGTGTCTTTGGCACCCCTGCCTTTGTAACGATCAAACAAAGATACCATATGCACTTAGACATCATCTAATCTACGTATTCTTAAGCCAGGTTTCTACTAAACAGTTTCTTAAATATAATTAAAATTATTTTTTAATTAATAAGTACGTGCCTGTATTAATTTAAAAAATACTTCGGTATTTGGGGTTTTGTATTTTGCTATGTTATATAGTTATGCTAAGAATATATATTTGAAAGGCCTACTAGAATAAACTTTCCTAACCTTTCTTTGAGAAATCATTCCCTTCTTTAAGAAACTTCACAGTCAAGATTTTTGTGCATTTCAAACATATATTCTTCTCATAGCACTTTGACTAAAATTTTGTCCTTATCTATGTCAACTTAATTTCTTGGTGGAAATGAGAGAGGCAGTCGTCAGCCTTCATGGTGATGTTTCTATGGGCAGAGGCTCATCCTTTGGCATTCATTAATTTTTTTCATTCACCCTGCATTATTTATTGAGCTCTTAATATTTTCCAAACCTTTTTCGTTTTTTGGTTTTTTTTTTGGCCAATCTTCAATTGTAAATTGAGAAGAAATTTCATTTTTTGAAAATAATTGCATAAAATACGAAGCTCAGGAACAAAAGCATATTTAGTTTGTTAATTATCTTAATGAAGTATTCAGCTCCTTAGTCGGCCAAAGGATCTTTTGAAATAATCAACTGTATACAATTCAAAATTAGCTTCAGAGCCTAGTAATTACGATGAAAGCTTCAAAATGCCAGGCAGAGACTAGAATGCCTGGTAAACAGTTATTCAAATAACTTCCTTAAATTGAGTTCCTTGAGGGGTAGTGTCTGCTGTTTGTTTTCAATGTGTCACTTTTTAGCGTGTAGTTTTTAGTCATTTTGTTTTCAATGTGTCATTTTTTAGCATGTAGTTTTTAGTCATTTTGTTTTCAATGTGTCATTTTTTAGCATGTAGTTTTTAGTCATTTTGTTTTCAGTGTGTCATTTTTTAGCATGTAGTTTTTAGTCATTTTGTTTTCAATGTGTCATTTTTTAACATGTAGTTTTTAGTCATTTTGTTTTCAGTGTGTCATTTTGAGGGGTGGGTGGGATTGGGCTGTTGAACACGGAACCACAAAGACTTTATTTTAGAATCCGGAGTTTGGATTTTTGCCTAACTTTTCCCCCAACAATCATATTATTTCAGGTGGCACCACCCCGGCTCAGTGGGAGGATATCACAGGAACTACGCCGTTGACATTTGTCAAT
The DNA here is from genome assembly GCF_041146395.1 of Eulemur rufifrons. Classification (NCBI taxonomy): domain Eukaryota; kingdom Metazoa; phylum Chordata; class Mammalia; order Primates; family Lemuridae; genus Eulemur; species Eulemur rufifrons. The sequence goes on along the minus strand of NC_091008.1, from coordinate 2,841,241 downwards.
GAATGTGTTTCCTTTACCACCAACGTGTCAGCCAGGTAGGTACGCTTCTGTCTCGCAGAGAAGCCCACTGTGATATTGTCCTCCTCCCCCTCCCAAAACCTGTCTTTTGTTTTATCTTGTTTCTTTATTCTTCGACAGCTATTTCTGTTTGATTTTAAACATAGTACGCATTTACTTGCATATTTTAAACTGGCCATGTCAGAAAATCTAATAGTGACAGATCCATGACAAAGGACTACCGGTTAGAGTAAAATCTAAGAAAGCGAGTGACTGTCTGCTTCGGCTGTGTGATTCTGACTCGGGCTGTAGCCGCCACGGCTGATTTTTCCAGTCCCAAAGGTCTCAGGAGTGATAATTTCCTGTTGTCCACAAAAGAGCCTGAACTACTTTTCCAACAGAATAATAATGAAAACACAAAGCCCACCGTGGATTGCCTAAATGGCTTAGAGGTTTCAATGGCGCTTATACATCCTAACACATTACATATTTCCCATTTATGTATCACACGTTTTCAAAAAGGGAAAGCGATCTAGTTTTACTTCCTATGCATACATTAACTCAATTTATTAATTAGTTCCTGTTTTTATGGTCTTGCATTGATTACTAAGCACCCTCACATTTCTTTAATTTGATCTCACAACTTTGTGACTTACATAGGGCAAGAGGCGTTATGTCCATTTTACAGACGAGAAAACTCAAGTTGAGCGTGATTAAAACTTAAATTCCTATGTGGGGGGTAAGGGGGGAAGAAAAGATAAAAATGCATGAATAGTTAAATATAACTCCACAGCAGTAGGTGGGCTTGATGGCACAACTGTGTAGTTCCAGCCACCCAGAGGGCTCAACTACTGAGTCTACACGTCTGTGCATCAGTGTGTTCTAACTCCACAGCAGTAGGTGGGCTTGATGGCACAACTGTGTAGTTCCAGCCACCCAGAGGGCTCAACTACTGAGTCTACACGTCTGTGCATCAGTGTGTTCTGCCAGTTATGTATCTACACTCTAACGCCAGAAGATAACACGTCCTGAATGAGAGGTGTAGACCAGAGGTACTAAAAGAATTCAGTGCAGGGTGCTCACGTTGGGATAAAGAGGATGTCCAGGAAGAGGTGACTCTCGGGACCTACGCTGGAACCCAATAGAAAGATACAAGTGGAAAATAGAATACCATGAGCAATGAAGCAAAGATCGATTCCAGAAGGTTCCATGGAGGCTAGCAACAATGATCCATGTAATCCGTCACTCAGAAATACTACTGGAATGTTGGTTGGCAACACCGTTTATAGACGGCCCTGTAGGGTAGATCAAGAAATGAGGAGTCACCATAAATATACATAATTTTTATTTGTCGATTAAAAGATTATTTAAAAACCTCCCAGAACTACACGGAAATGAAAATAATACCAGAAATAAAAGTAGTTGCAGTAAAAAAAAAAAAAAAAAAAATTTCAGCAATTTTGTAGGAAAATATAAAGGAACAGTAACTCATGCCTATAGCCCCAGCTTCGGAGGCTGAGGAGGGAGGATCACTTGAGACCAGAAGTTCGAGACTCTGTCTCTGCAAAAAATATTAAATAAATAAATAAAACCAATTAAAATACCAAAAATAAAAGGAGTTATGTTATGTAGTAATAATTTAACTCTCAGACAATTAAAGAAACGGCAAATAGAGTTCGATCAGCAGAAAGAGGAAAGTAATCTTGGGTGCCTGACACGAGCCAGGAACCACGCTGAATCTTAAAAACATCGCGCTTATGGAACTACGTCAGACACAAAAGGACGAATACGGCATTATTCTGCTTACATGAGGTGCCTGGAATCGGCAGATTCATAGAGACAGAAGGGAGATTGGAAGCTGCCAGGGGCCGGAGTGGGGAGGAAAATGAGGGGTTATTGTTTAATGGGTACAGAGTCTCTGGAAGGACGAAACGTTCTGGAAATTGATGGTGGTGATGGTTCCTCAATACTGTGAATGTATTTCATGCGACTGAATCGTACACTTGAAAATGGTTAAAATGCTATGTAGGTTTTAGCACCATAAGAGAAAAAGAAGAGAGATGGATCAGGAACTTGAAAGAAAGAGACGCTGAAAGGCGGCAGAAATCGCAGGAATGTCTAAAAACTATGGAAAAGGAACAAGAGGAAGGAGAGTGGTCACTGGGGAGAGGTTCCAAAGCAGGGGCATGGGGAAGACACCCTCGGAAGTGTGTAAAAAGCAAATGGAAGAAGTGTCCACGTGGTGGCCGACACTTTCCCCACGTGGCTCTCTTTCCTGGAGCCTGTGGTGACGGGCGGAGCTCGAGCTGTGTCCTACAGGTCTAGCAACGTTCCTGTACCTCATAAAATGACATCGAAGCAAACCCTTGCCAAGCCTTGTCCCAGACGAAGCTGCGGCTGGTAATCACGATGTCACGGAGCCAACGATGTCTTCTGGGAATTACATTCAGCAACATTTAGGAGTTCTGGAGCAGATTTTTTAAGTGGTTGGGTTGATCCAACCTTCGTGATTGGGGAGTCCCTTGGAAAAGGGCGAGGACATGGGGGACAGTTGGGTAGATTTCAGGAAATGGCACGAGGAAGAGGAGGGCTGGAGGAAAACAGAAACTCATGCAGTGAGATCCTGGATTTCGATCTAAAGGATTCGAAAACACGGACTATACATTTCAGGAAACCGAATGCTCAGGAGAGTTTCCAAAGAAGAAACTTACAACTACAACAGTTAATAGTTGCTCTTGAGAACCTGTCATATCTTTCTCTCTTCCTCTCACTCGCTTCCGCCTCCCCATCCGTCCTGTCCCTGTCTTGCTGTCCCTCTCCTTTGACTTTCTTGACGATCTCCCGTTGTCACGTCCTTCTCTTTCCAAGAAACGTTTGGTGACCAGTTTGCTCACTCTGAAGGCACTGGTGTTTTTTTCCAGTGGTTTGCTTTAAAGCTTAGGTAACTGGCCTTATCTCTTTTTATAGGTTCTGGCTGATAGATTGTCGACAGATCCAAGAATCCGTTACCTTTGCCTCACAAGTGTACAGAGAAATTATCTGTGTCCCTTATATGGCCAAATTTGTAGTGTTTGCCAAATCGCACGACCCCATCGAAGCCAGGTTGAGATGTTTCTGTATGACTGATGACAAAGTGGACAAGACCCTTGAACAGCAAGAAAACTTTGCCGAGGTGGCCAGAAGCAGGGATGTGGAGGTATTGTATAAAAAAAAAAAAAATTCATACCATTTTGTTATACTTTTATTAATAGATTATATTTCAAATAGAATTTAATAAGTAGAATCATAAAAAATGAAAGAGCAGTCCACATCATGATCAGTTAGAAGGTCAAGGTCCAAAATCTGCCACGTTAAGTCCATTTGGACCTATCCTACAAGGATGATCTCAGCATATGGGAGGAGATAAAAAGATTCCTTTAAATATTATTTGGGGAAAAATTATAAGTTATTGATAAAAATTCAAATATGTAAGTGACTATAGCATTTTAGGTGTTTTTTGCTTTCCTCGCTCGTTGTTCTTATTTTTTAATAGTGACAAAAACAGTCTAGGAAATACATCCTTTTGCATAAATGTTCAAGGAGGATTCTAGCGCTTTTCTGTATTACTTTTTCTTATTTCAGAATTTTCCATCCGTGTATGTGTTTGGTTATGAAAGTCTGGTAACCTGACTCATTGTTACGTCAAAAGTTACCCAATCAGAAATTTAAATTTAGGATTTAGGCCGGGCACAGTGGCTCATGCCTGTAATCCTAGCACTCTGGGAGGCCGAGGCAGGAGGATCGCTTGAGGCCAGGATTTCAAGACCAGCCTAAGCAAGAGTGAGACACAGTCTCTACTAAAAAAAAAAAAAAAAATTAGCAAGGTGACTAAAAATAGGAAAAAAAAAATTAGCCAGGTGTGATGGTGTGCATGTATAAGCCCAGCTGCTCAGGAGGCTGAGGCAGGAGGATCACTTAAGCCTGAGAGTTTGAGGTTGCTGTGAGCTAGGCTGATGCCACGGCACTCTAGCTGGGGCAACAGAGCGAGACTCTGTCTCAAAAATAAATAAATAAATAAAGTCAGGATTTAAATATATATTGGTTTTCTGGGGTAATGTGATCCAGTTTTAGAAACGAGAACATTAAATGTCACCGTGCATCGAATATTCCCATTACTAGTAAGAAGATGGAGTGCTCCTCTATGCTTTGCCAGAGATAAGACAAAATGTTAAATGGCAATTTTAAGACTGTTTTATGTATATTTTTTTAAGTTCCAAGTGGTACCACCATTTCTTCTTTGTGTAGATGGCGGGTTATAATTGCAGCTACTTTATTCTGTGTTATTTTTTCTCTATTTTCACCCAGGTCTTAGAAGGAAAACCCATCTATGTTGATTGTTTTGGCAACCTGGTACCATTGACCAAGAGTGGTCAACATCATATATTCAGTTTTTTTGCCTTCAAAGAAAACAGGCTTCCTCTCTTTGTCAAGGTAATTTATACATGGAATTTTTAAATGCATTTTACTCAAGATAAAGGAAGGATTTAATTTCCTTTAGTAGTAGAGAATACTTCCTTTTCAATTTCTAGGGATTTTTTTTCACCATATCTTGCAAAGTTTTACAGTCCTGGAAAACCAACCATTTCTATTTTTGAAGTTCAGAGTCAGCCTTAATTTTTACTTACAGACTATGTTTAAGAATGAGACCAGGCCAAATATTAAACAGTTTGTTAAGTAGAAACACTAGCTACTCTTCCAAATTTGAAGGAAAGTCGATTTTACTATTATTACTTTTAAATATTTGTGCTTAGATTTTAAAAAATATATGTGACTTTCACAAGTGTGGATATCAAAAGAGTTCTAAACACCTTTTTGTAATAAAATCCCTCAAACGACCCAGCATCTCACTTAAGCTATTAAAAAATTATCCCAGGTAGAGCTATAGACTTGGTATATTTTCATAAATTCATTCAACAAACGTTATGGAGACACTTCAATGCACCAGCTGTTTGTTGTCTCTATTTAGGATCATTACTCCAAGTTAGGGATTTGCAGTGATGTGTCAAGTTTCATTCTAGATTCCAATTCTAAAGCGGACCACAAATGAAGGGATGAAAGATGCATGAAATAAAAGGGAAATAATAATTTTACTCTGCTCTATTTTCCAGCCACTCTTCTTATTTCCTGTTTTTAAAAATTCATTTCACTAATTTCGAGTTCCTAATGCTCAGTCCTTTCAAGGTATAGACTGGTCTCCATCAGTTTTTTCTAGCTCTGCTCCAACAACCAATTTCCAGACTGTTCATCAGTAGTGACTCCTTTTATTATTTTAATCGCCCATTATTTTTCCAACCATGTGTCTGCAAACCGTTTTTATTAAGTTTTCTCGAGATCTCTACTGAGGATTATGCCACTTCTGGTTCCATTGTTTTGCCTGATTGAAGATAGGTTTTTAGAGAGTCCCACATTAAACAGTAGCTGCTCAGGGGTAATGTATCCATTGAACACAGGCAACTTTATAATTAAGCTAATATTTGGTGTAGTTGATGTATGGAAATCATGCTACAAACCACCCGATACAAAAATGGGCAAAGCATTTAGATATTTCTCCAAAGAAGATATGAAAGTCACCAACAAGCACATGTAAAGATGGTCAACAGCTTAGGGAAATGCAAATCAAAACCTTAAGGGGACACCACTTCATTCCCCTTAGGATGGCTATTATTAAAAAAAAACAGAAAATAAACAAATGTTGGCAAGGATGTGGACAAAATGGAACCCTTCTGGTGGGATACAAAATAGTGCTGCCAGTGTGGAAAACGGTGTGGTATTCCCTCAAAACCCTAGTTAAATATAGAATTAGTATGTCATCCAGCAATTTCAAGAATTAGAAGCAGGTACTCAAACAATTGCCAGTGTTCTTACCAGCATTAGCAACAGTAGCCAAAATGGAAATAACTGAAATGTCCATTGGCAGATGAATGGATAAACAAAATGTGGTATATACATCCAACGGAATATTATTCAGCCTTAAAAAGGAATGAAATTCTGATGCATGTACAATATGGTAAATGAAATAAGCCAGACACGAAAGGGTAAATATTATATGACTCCGTTTGGACGAGGTGCCTAGAATAGATAAATGCAGAGAGAGAGAAAGTAGAATAGAGTTTATCAGGGGCTGGGAAAAGAGGGGAATGGGAAATTACTGTTTAATGGGTGCAGTTTCTGTTTGGGGCAATGCAAAGTTATGGATAGTGGTGACGATTACACAACCTTGCAAATGTGCTTAAAGCCACTGAATTGTATACTTTGAAATGGTAAAAATGGGAAATTTTATGGTATGCATATTTTACCACAATTATTTCAAAAGCCGAATAAGTTCTGGAGATCTAATGTACCACATGGAGACGATAGTTAATAATCATGTATTATACACTTGAAATTTGCTGAGACCTTAACGGTTCTTACCACAAATACTGGAGGGAGGGAATTATGTGAGGTGGTGGTTCATTAGTTTGATTGTGGTGATCATTTCACAATATATACCTATATCAAATCATCCCATCGTGTACCTTAAATATATGCAATTTTTATTTGTCACTCATACTTCAGTAAAGCTAAAGAAAAAAAAAGCTGGATGATTTTTAGAAAGTCACTCTAAATGGTAACAAGGAAGGAGAAAAAGGAAGCCCTCTGAATTCTTACGTAGGAGGAATAAATGAATTTATTTTCTTTTTTCGAGTGTCATCTAATTAAATAGTACATTTCAAATATGGGTGAAGCATATTTTTATTCGTTTTTGTTCAAGGTACGTGATACAACTCAGGAACCATGCGGACGACTATCATTTATGAAGGAGCCAAAATCCACGAGAGGCCTCGTGCATCAAGCTATTTGCAACTTAAACATCACCCTGCCGATTTATACAAAGGTATTGTGAAATCTGCTGTAGTGCAATTCACGCAGTGTAGGGATGGATTTTTAAATCTTTTAAAATGAATAAAGACAAAGTCACTGAATGCAAGCACATACAACAATGACTTTTGATTCCCTGTTAAATTTATGATTTTCCATTTAAGTAAAGAAAAAAAAGTAGTTCCACCTTATTTTGCATTAGATGCATTTTGTTGGGAAAAAAATCCGCTAATACGTATTAGATGTGGGAGAGAGAAAATCAAGTTTAAGATTTAACTTTTTGAGCTTATGTTTAAAAATAATTGGCTTTGTCTTCATTTTTGTTTTTATGTGCTCTTCTGAGACCGTAATAGTGCATTTGGCTCCACCAAAATATTAGAGTCCATTAGCTCCTGCTTACTACCAATTCACAGGTGGATTAGGTATTACTAAATTCAGAACCACTTCATGATGTTTTATGTTTTTGATAAATAATTACCTGTTCGTCTTATAACATTATTATTTTAGGTATATAAAAATTAATTTTTCAACTATTTTAACACGATTCATGTAAAAAATATTTCCCTGTTACAAGTAGAGTTAAAACATTGTTGAAAAAGAAAAATTCATTAATTCTTGACCCAATGTCCACCCACAGGCATTACTTTCTTTTCAAACTTCTCCCCATTATGTGATTCCCTGAATGCTCGGATGAAATCAAAGACAACTGAATGAATTAAATGTTGTGGATAACTTCTTTATCATTATGTGAAAGGGTTTTGTTTTGTTTTCTGTTGTTTTTTAACCGACATCCCTTTTGAATAGGAAATGCTCACACGGCAGTCTATAGGTAGCCGTAGCAAATTGTCCGTGTGTATGTTACAGGTTGGGGAGAGGGCAGAGCTGTAGCTGCTGAAACCTGGAGGAGAAACGGATATATTTAAAATCCTAAAGCTTGACTCCCCAAAACAAAACATTCCCTATACTTCTTTTTCCCCAGTTGTCGAATAGTAGATTTGCTTAATTATTCTTATAAACAGGGATCAGTCCCAGAGTGAAAAGCTTATGGCATCCAGTTTGACACTGTATCAATAAATTCTGACTAAATGACATGGAATATTATCTGTGTATAAATATACGTATTATTCCAAGAATTAGAATACAGCAATGGGTGCATCAACCGAATGAGTTTAATCTAATTGTACCCCGACAGTGCAGAATGGATTTTGAGGTTTGTAATGCTGTTCAGCAGTGAGTGACGGGGGGGCAGAATGAGTTTTGTCTGGTTTCAATAAGCTTTCAGTGTGCTATAAAAAAACAGCCTTTTGATTTCTAAGTCAAGACATATCAGACACAGCTATTAATGTTGTGACGGTCCAGGATAAATTTCTATTTAGTAATTCAAAGCAAAAAGCAAAAAAAAAAATGCCAAACGTCATACATTTAAGATATACTTCAGAATTTAGTAGATCTTTATTATAATAAAGGTTCCAAGTATCGTCTGGGTATGGAAAGTAATGTTACCATGGGCTCATTTGTAGCGTTAAACATTTTCAACCAATATCTGTAATGACTAGAATATCGTCATCACCATTTCTATAGACAAATGTCAGCAAATCCACTAAATGTCAAACTTTGAGACTGCTGGTGGTGACCTGGCATCTGAAATTAGTATGTTTATAATTTTGGTTCTTTTGTCTCTGGAAGGTACATACTTTTGTGTTAAAATCAATACTCGTTAAATTTTCTGTCTTCTGTAACATGTTAGTAAGAAAAAATAAGAGTGTATTGACTGTATGCTTGGCTGTTGAAGCTTGTTGGCAGAATATTTACACCTTTTTCTTCTTCTAAATACTTTCTACCCTTCCTTCTCTCTCTTTTTTTTCCCATCTTGCATGGCATCTTGGGGCGGCAAGGAATCAGAGTCAGATCAAGAACAGGAGGAAGAGGTAATTTTATGACAGTGTCACTTGCTAATGGCTGTGTCATTGCTGTATCACTCCCAATAGCACATAGTTGATCCATGTTCTCAGAAGGGGTAGGCAGCTGTCTTAGTAAATTAAGGGGCACAATTTTACTTAACCTCTCTGACCATCTGTTTTCTCATCTTATGGCCTGACTTCAGAGAATAAAGTTGCCCCGTAAATTGTTGCCATCTACTAACTGCTGAAGGCTAACCCATTATCTCACCAGTTCTCAAAGGTTGGCCTAAGGACGCCCGCAGGTCAAAACTTTTTTTGCAACAGTACTAAGACGTTCTTTGCTTTTTCGACTCCCACATCCTCACAAGCTGCAGATGGGTTTTCCAGGGGCTGTATTACATGTGATGACGTTACCACTTTGACAGTCAGTGAAATGTATGCTTGCGTATTCTTGGGTTCTAGCATTTTCTCAGCTTTAGTTTGTCAAACAGATATTTATACACATCAACCGGAGTTCTTTGGGCTTCTCGGTAATTTTGGAGGGGAGTTTAAAGGCGTCCTAAGACCAAAGAGGTGGAAAATCACGGAGACCAAAAAACTTTAGTTCATCCATTAAACTATCATAACATTATAATGCAGAACTATACGAATAATGGGCATTGCTTATAAGGTCGGTCTTTACCAAGAGCTCCACACACCTCAACACTGATCTCACAACCGCCTTAGGTGGTATGTATGTACCGTTACATCACAGAAGAAGAAAACAAGTCTTAGCGAGGTTCCCTTGAATAAATAGCCATTTGAATTGCACCTGCTTCAATATTTAAAGCAAATATGTATTTCCCTTATAAAGATCTGAAAATGCCCACGTATTATAATATCAGTGAAAAAAAGTCATTAGAAAACTTTTTATATTTGCCTAATTAATATGTCAGTTACTATTTCTAAGGTAGACAAATGCAATTGTTACTAGTTATATGTCAATGTTTTCAGATATACTAGTTTTTTTTAAATGTTATCCTGATGCATTTGAAATATAAAAACATACAGAAAAATATAATAAATACCTTTGCCCCCCCCCCAGATTAAAATGTAAGGCCTTATCAGTTCAGAGAATTCCCCCAAATTCACTTTTTTTCCTGATACCTTTGCAATAGAGCGGAGCGAAAGGGTGATTATAAACTCGCTGTCCCAGCACAGACAGCTGTGGGCACAAACAACTGACGACAAGACCAAAGTCATTTTTCCCCTCAACTACACAGTCACTTTCTGTCTCTCCTACGCAATTTCCTTCCTGTCTTCAGTGACCCTGTCACCACAGCTGTTAGACATGACACCCTTCACACCTGCTTGGAAGAGCAATAAAACAATGCAACCAGCTTTGCCGTGCTCACGAATGAATTGTTTTCTATCAGATGATGGTTTTTCTACTAAATAGTTTCAGGGACTATTCCTGGCCATCCAGCCAGTTTCTATTCTTCTCAGGATTTGGAACGTTGGCTTGTTATTAACGATAATGAAACGACGCCTGTGGAACGTATCACCCTGGCATGCTGTTTGTCATTCTGTCCTTTTTCTCCACTAAATTGACACCTCCTGTTTAATACTGACCTCACCCTTTCCTGACCTGCTGCTCCCTCAGACGTGTGTATTTCTAACCTCCAACACAGCCTGGGTCGTATCTTCCCAGGAATAACATGTTCGAAAGGATTTTCTACCTACAGCGTCTAGAAAAGAGATATTTTTGTTGAAAGTTAGGCTAAGAATCATGGAGACTCTCAGGAAAAACTGCAGCAAAGTAGTGTGACCTTCCTCTAGTTTGTGGGATCACCCCACGTGTATAACTGTGAATAGCAGCTTATTGTGCCCGTCGGGGTCTGTGAGCCAAGATGCTATTTGTAACCATTCAATGTATGTATGTTTTCTTTCAGATCGATATGACATCAGAAAAAAGTAAGATTTCAAATAAAATTGAGTTTGTTTGAAAGCTGGCTACAATTTTTTTTTTTTAAAAAAAAGCATGAATTAAAATGAAAGCTAGTTGCCATTACTAACCACTGTAATAATTATATTTTTGTATTTATCTGTATTAATCATTAATATATATTTATACAAGCAGCTTGGCCAGTTCAATTACAAATCTATCTAATTTGCGAGCTAATTAGCAGTAAAATGCAACGATTATTCATCTAAGCATTCACTTTCTTTTGACATCCTTGTTAACCCTGATATTGCTGTTATGCTTGTTTAGAAAACCACCCTACCGTTTTGTCCATTTGTTAGCATAACATTGTCATCTCATTATATTTTAAGCACTGACACGACAGTATCACTTTTTATACAAAGCAACAGTGACTTCTGTAGAGAGCTCGTTATTTTTGTAGGATACACCTGCAAAAGTGATACTGTCTCCTAGTTCTTAGCTGGAGCTAACTCCCCACCACACCCCCGACCCCCATCCCTCCCTTGCACTCCTTACTGTGGTGAAGTGTAACTAACATCTTTAGGGCTGAGGTCTAACGGACTTTTTTGAAAATTTTCAAAAAAAATTTAGCAGCCAAAAATGCCATATGTAAAACTTCCTGGATGAAATTACTAATCACAACAGTGCGTTATCATAGGACTGATTTTAAATAATGAGGCAAGTCCCAAACCTGATCTAGTACAGAGAGAACTGTTTTTTACAGACCTTCAAAGAGCCATCTTAGAACTCCTTTCAGGTTTGTAATAGTCGATCAGCATTTTAGTTCCTTGGCCTATTTCTGGTGACTCTCTGGTTTATTGTGTGGACACTCAAGTTGAATTTTGGTAAAGGTTTCTTGGTTTTTGTGGCCCAGGTGCTCTTAGAGAAAAAAATTCTCATTTTTAAGGTTTATTGGTTTTAAGTTTCATTTCGATTTATTGTATTTCAGAGTAATATTCCCGATAGGAGAGAACTTAGAGCCATGTTTCATGTGGTCATCTGGCCCTATACAATGACTGGAGGGCTTTATTTTAAGCCCTAGCACAGTGTAACTTACTACCAAGTTACTGAACTAGCTTAAATTGAGACCTACCCTCATGTTAAATCATTATTCAGGACTGGAACGTTTGAGATTCTGGAACGTTTTCATTGGCTTATGTGACTTAACAAATAGGTATTGATATAACTTATTTTAATACATGTTATATGTGTATATTCACATATAATGTCACCTCAACAAACACAGATTCTCTCAAGAGAAGGCACTTTTGTTTATTTATTATCATTGCCTTCATTGATTCCTCCTTTTTTTTTTAAGTGTCTTTGTTTTATGGTCCCACTTTCTTCTTCAGAACTCTGTTAATTTAAATGGCCCTTTACTTTGATCTTTGGATTTAAGCTTAGAAAGAATTAATTAATCCATCCATCTGGCTAAATTGTTCAAAAAAAAAAAAAAAAGGAAAAACGTTCCCATTTTGCTATAATACAGTGAATTCTCCTGATTGACTCCTAGATGTCGTGAATGTTTTAAACGTTTCAAATCCAGCCTCCTGTTGGGTTCTGTTTTAAAGACAATCAGTAAATAATCTTCATCTACGTATAAAATAATCTCTAAAGCAGGGCTCTGCTGAAGGAACTCTGTCCTAAAAGTCTTTTTGTGAATAAATCTTAAAAGAGTTTGCCTGAGTTTTCCTCCTTGCCTTTAACCTCACAACCTACGCCTCGAACATGCTACCCTCAGCATCTCACGTGCGGACTTGCAGGGAAAGGAATACACTTCACCACTGTAATGTTTTACATATTTGTTCTAATTTCTTGCCATCCTCCTGCCCGTGCGTTTCAGCAAGGCCGACTCTCCCAGCAGTTTTACTCACCTTTGCTTTGCATGGAAATAACTTGGCTTACATAAACTGTGCGTGTGTCCCGTGTGACTGTCTCTGATTTGGGTTGCCACCCATCACATCTTAACTTTGGACTCACATATAAGTTTAACCACAATTGTTGTTTGTGTTGTTTTTCTTCCCTTTCCTTTATTTCCCTCCTTGGTCTGTCCATTATGTGTCTAAACAAGGAGGTTGTTCCAAGGAAAGGACCATGCCTCTTAGCACCAGAGTGTTTGTTTCATTGTTAGGTGTGAATTTCCCTTAGATGAAATGCCGGTTTGCAGCTGATTCAGATATATTTCATATAATCATGGTTTATCGGCAGAACTAAACATACCGAATTCCAGATTTTTATATTATTAAAAAAAATGCATAGACATCATTAGATGTTATTCTGAGTTTGCTACTACTGGCTTTCTCCTAGAGGAAATCAACTTTCTGCAATTTCTGATGCTTTTTTCTTATGATTTCCCCATGGTTGGTTTTTTTTTTTTGTTGTTGTTTTTCCAACATTGATCTGTAACATCTGAACAATCTTGAGATACCTCGGTGTAACTTCACTGCGTTCTTTCTTTGTTTTGATTTGTGGTGGTTTTTTTGTGTACGTGTCTTGATTCTTTGTTATAGCTTTGTTGTTATGTGTGGACGTGCTACAAGTGAGAAAATTAAGCAAGTTATTTCCTGCTCATTTTTCCTTTTCAGTTTTTTTTTCCGTTAGCCTTGCTTTGCTCTTGTACCCCGAAGCCTTGTGGATCCACCATCCCCAGCCCATTCTGTTGCCCCTCCCACCACGCCAGGAAAAGAGGCTGTGTCGTTTCGGTCCTGATTACATTTGCCAATATCTTTTTTGATTTCCATTTTTACTTTCAATGTTTTTCGTTCACATCAAAGATGATGAGACAGAATCTACAGAAACATCTGTCCTGAAAAGTCACCTGGTTAATGAAGTTCCTGTCCTAGCAAGTCCGGACTTGCTCTCTGAAGTTTCTGAGATGAAACAAGATTTGATCAAAATGACCGCCATCTTGACCACAGATAAGGCAGGTTCTATTAAGGTCAAGGAGCTGGTGAAGGCCGCTGAGGAAGAGCCAGGAGAGCCTTTTGAAATCGTTGAAAGAGTTAAAGAGGACTTAGAGAAGGTGAATGAAATCCTGAGGAGTGGAACGTGCACCAGGTCTGAGAGGGAATTAGTGGACGAGGAATGGGTTATTGTCAGTGATGAGGAAATAGCAGAGGCTAAGCAGAAAGCACCTTTAGAAATCACCGAGTACCCATGCACAGAGGTTAGGGTAGATAAAGAGACCAAAGTAACAGCAGAGAAAGACTCCACAGGGCTAGTGAACTACCTTACTGACGATCTCAATTCCTACGTGCCTCTCGATGAAGAGCAGCCACGGATGGTTCGAGACACAGCCGGGGGGAAGCAGGAGGCTCTGGCCGTTAGCAAGAGCTCTGCAAATAAAGGGAAAGATCGACCCCCAGAGGACACACAGGGTACACAGAAACAGCTCAAACCAAGCGTGGGCATAAAGAAGCCGGTAAGAAGGAAATTAAAAGAAAAGCAGAAACAAAAAGAGGAAAGTGTACAAGCTAATGCAGACAAAACGGAACTTAAAAAATGCAGTTCGGAGGAGTCGTTAGAGGAAGACGCAGGTTTAGCCCCTGAACCTCTTCCCACCGTAAAAGCCACGTCCCCTTTGATCGAAGAAACTCCCATTGGTTCCATAAAGGACAAAGTCAAGGCCCTTCAGAAGAGAGTGGAAGATGAACAGAAAGGCCGAAGCAAGTTGCCCGTCAGAGTCAAAGGCAAGGAGGATGTCCCCAAAAAGGCCACCCCCAGGACGCATCCACCTGCGTCGCCCTCCTTGAAGTCAGAGAGGCACGGGCCAGCGTCTCCCTCCTCTAAAGCGGAAAGACACACTTCTCTCTCCTCCTCTGCAAAAACCGAAAGGCACGCCCCCGTGTCACCATCTAGTAAAACTGAGAAACACTCGCCTGTGTCACCTTCTCCCAAAGCTGAGAGACACTTACCTGTGTCATCGGCCAGTAAAACTGAGAAACACTCACCGGTATCACCCTCGACAAAAACCGAAAGACACTCCCCCGTGTCATCTGCAAAAATAGAAAGACACCCACCTGTTTCCCCGTCAGGCAAAACAGACAAACGCCCACCTGTGTCACCCTCTGGGCGAACAGAGAAACATCCACCAGTGTCACCTGGGAGGACAGAGAAACGCTTGCCTGTTTCACCTTCTGGAAGAACAGAAAAACACCCACCCGTGTCAACCGCTGGGAAAACCGAGAAGCACCTGCCTGTGTCACCGTCTGGGAAAACCGAGAAGCACCCACCTGTGTCCCCCACGTCAAAAACAGAAAGAATCGAGGAAACCATGTCTGTTCGGGAGCTGATGAGAGCTTTCCAGTCAGGACAGGACCCATCCAAGCACAAAACTGGACTGTTCGAGCACAAATCGGCCAAGCCAAAGCAGCCCCAAGAAAAAGGGAAAGTGCGGGTAGAAAAAGAAAAGGCGCAGGTATCGACCCCCAAAGAAACCCAGAAAACAGACAATCAGACCATCAAACGAGGTCAGAGGTTCGTGGTCACGGGAGCTCCAGAGTCCAAAAGAGGAGTCCGTGCTCCTCCCATCGGGTTCAAGAAAGAAGATGCAGTTGGGGAAAAGGAGAAAATTGTCAGCCGCAAAACACCTGACTCTGTTCAGTCAGCACCTGAGGAAAAGAGCCACAGAGAGAGCGAGATCCCCAAAGAGAAGATGGTGGACGAGCAGGGAGACATGGATCTCCAGATCAGCCCGGACAGGAAGACCTCCACCGACTTCTCTGATGTCATCAAGCAAGAGCTGGAAGACAATGACAAGTACCAACAATTCCGCCTGAGCGAGGAGACTGAAAAGGCACAGCTTCAGTTAGACCAGGTCCTCACGAGTCCTTTCAACACCACTTTTCCGCTAGATTACATGAAGGACGAGTTCCTTCCCGCTCTGTCCTTGCAGGGTGGCACTTTGGACGGCGGCAGTTCGGAAAGTCTAAAGCAGGAAGGGATCGCGGGCTCTCCCTGCGGCAGCCTGATGGAAGGGACCCCTCAGATTAGTTCAGAAGAAAGCTATAAGCACGAGGGCCTGGCGGAGACCCCCGAGACAAGCCCAGAAAGCCTTTCTTTCTCCCCCAAGAAAAGCGAGGAGCAAATTAGGGAAACAGAGGAAACCACCAAGGTAGAAGCACCAACAGAAATTCATTCAGAAAAAGAACCGCCCACAACCAAAGACGTTACTGATGGTTCTGGAGAGCGAGGGGCTGCAGTCACTGAGGGCCCAGAGCCCTCCCCGGAGTGTGGGCAGAAAGAGGGCACTCGAGAACCTTCCACGGACACATGCCCCAAAGCAGAAGGCGATTGCCCTGGCAGCTCTGGCGTATCCTTAGCAAAGGAAGAACCCAGGGCGCTGACTGAGGAAGCCACCCGTGACGCAGGTCAGTCTGCCCTTGGTGGTTCAGCCCCCAAGACACAAACCGTTAGTGCGGCTCAGGAACCTACAACCCCCTCGCATGAGCCAAAGGCCTCTCCACTACCTGATGCTTCTGTAAAGACAGACGCAGGCACGGAATCAAAGCCTCAGGGAGCCATTAGAAGTCCCCAAGGGTTAGAACTTGCACTCCCTAGTCGAGATAGTGAAGTCCTCAGCCCTGTGGCTGACGAGTCCTTGGCAGTAAGCCACAAAGACTCTCTGGAAGCCAGCCCTGTGCTCGAAGACAACTCTTCGCACAAAACTCCCGATTCTCTGGAACCAAGTCCTCTGAAAGAATCTCCCTGTCATGACTCTCTGGAAAGCAGCCCTGTTGAACCAAAGACGAAGGCTGGAATTCTGCCAAGTCACTTTCCTCTTCCTGCAGCTGTTGCCAAAACAGAACTTTTTACGGAAGTGGCCTCCATGAGGTCCCGGCTACTCCGAGACCCTGATGGCAGTGCTGAGGATGACAGTCTCGAGCAGACGTCACTCATGGAGAGCTCAGGGAAGAGCCCCCTTTCTCCTGACACCCCCAGCTCTGAAGAAGTTAGCTACGAGGTCACACCCAAAGCCACAGATGCCGGCACGCCAAAACCAGCTGTGATTCATGAGTGTGCAGAGGAGGATGATTCAGAAAATGGGGAGAAAAAGAGGTTCACACCAGAAGAGGAAATGTTTAAAATGGTAACCAAAATCAAAATGTTCGATGAACTTGAACAAGAAGCAAAGCAGAAAAGGGACTACAAAAGAGAACCTAAACAAGAAGAGTCGTCTTCGTCCTCTGAGCCAGATGCTGACTGTTCAGCAGATGTGGATGAACCGAAACATTTGGGGAGCGTGGAGGGTGAAAGGGATGTCCCCGTCTTAGTGACTTCCGAGAGCAGAAAGGCTTCTTCCTCCTCAGAAAGTGAACCTGAATTGACACAGCTGAAAAAAGGTTCTGACTCGGGCCTTTTGTCGGAACCAGTTATTCGAGTGCAGCCTCCTTCTCCACTTCCCTCCAGCATGGACTCCAGTTCTAGTCCAGAAGAAGCACAGTTCCAGCCTATAGTTTCCAAACAATATACTTTCAAGATGAATGAAGATGCTGAGGAAGAGACAGGCAAATCAGAAGAAGAAAAAGATTGTGAATCCCATCTAGCTGAAGACACTCATACCGCTCTCACTGGGGACACAGATAGGTCTGACGATGATCTAAACAGGGACACTGATCAGCCAAAAATTTGTGACGGTCATGGATGTGAGACCACAAGTCCTAGTGGCTCAGCCACTCCTGTCTCTTCAGGCCTCCAGAGTTCAGCTGGCGATAATGCCGATGAACAGCTAGTTGCCCAGAAAGAACCATTAGCTCCCCAAGGCACACAGGAAAAAGACGCAGAAGAAGAAGAAGAGCTCAGTGTTTCTAGAGTGGAATCTCCACGAGTAGATTGCCCCAGTGAAAGCTCTTCATCTCTGTCCCCTTTGCCTCCTTGTCCAGTATCTGAAGGAAAAGAATTAGATGAAGGCATAGCCTCCCCATCTTGTACGACAACGATGGAGGTCACAGAAACTGACGAAACACTTGAGAGCTTGCCAAAGGACTGCTCCACGCAAGATTCATCTGTTACTACTCAAACAGATAGGTTTTCCATGGATGTTCCTGTGCCTGACCTAGCTGAGACTGATGAAATCTATGGTCCTCAAATCACAAGCCCTTATGAAAATGTTCCTTCCCAATCTTTTTTCTCTAGTGAAGAAAGCAAAACTCAAACAGATGCAAATCACACCACAGGTTTTGACTCTTCTGAAGTGTGTTGTGTCACCAGCCCATCCTCTGTTGAAGATGTAGTAATGGCAACCTCATCTAGTGGAACTGTTTCAGGCAGCGAATCTAATTTTGAGGGCCAGAACATGAAAATAGAATCCAAACAAGAAAGTACCGTAGGGGAAGTGCAGTCAGATAGAGCCCCTTCCTCTTTAGAACCTACGATGCCAAGTACACCAGCAGTTGTTGGTGAACAAATAAGCAAAGTCATCATCACAAAAACTGATGTGGATTCTGATTCCTGGAGTGAAATTCGTGAAGATGATGAAGCTTTTGAGGCTCGAGTGAAAGAGGAAGAACAAAAGATATTTGGGTTGATGGTAGACAGACAATCACAGGGTACCACCCCTGACACCACACCTGCCAGGACCCCAACTGAAGAGGGGACCCCGACAAGTGAGCAAAATCCATTTCTCTTTCAGGAAGGAAAATTATTCGAGATGACCCGAAGTGGTGCCATTGATATGACCAAAAGGTCTTATGCAGATGAAAGTTTTCACTTTTTCCAAATTGGTCAAGAATCCGGGGAAGAGACTGCCTCTGAAAACATGAAAGACGGGACTACCGGGGCAGAGCCCCCACAGCTGGAGACATCGGCTGAGTCACTAGCACTTTCAGAATCAAAAGAAACGGTGGATGATGAAGCAGAGTTACTTCCAGATGACCTGAGTGAGGAAGTAGAGGAAATATCTGCTCCAGACGCTCAACTTAACCCCCAGATGGCGATTGCAGCCTCCACGGAAACATCAACAGAAGAGGCTGTTTCTGTAGGGGCTGAGGACCTCCCCACCATGCAAGTGGGTGATGCACCTCCTCTGTCTGGTGTGAAGCAGACATCTTGCCCCGATTCCCCTGAACCAGTTGTAAAAGTCCAGTTAGATTTTTCCACAGTCACCAGGTCTGTATATTCAGATAGGGATGAGGATTCTCCCGATTCTTCCCCAGAGGAACAGAAATCAGTGATCGAAATCCCTACCGCACCCATGGAGAACGTGCCTTCTACTGAAAGCAAATCCAAAATTCCCGTAAGGACTATGCCCACTTCAACCCCAGCACCTCCATCTGCAGACTTTGAGAGTTCACTCTCTGAAGATCTGTCCAGTCTGGATGAGGAAAGTAAGGAGGATGAAGCAAAACCAAAGTCCAAAATCCCTGTCAAAGCACCCGTCCAAAGAGTGGAGCAGCAGCTCTCACATCTAGACTCGTCTCTCCAGGAGACGGTGGCTCCTCAGGGACAGGATATGATGAGCAGAGCACCAGATAATAGGAGCAAATCTGAATCTGATGCTAGTTCTTTGGACTCAAAACCCAAATTCCCAGTGAAAACCAGAAGTTACACTGACACAGAGACAGAGAGCGGACTGGGGGAAGAGGAGTCTGAGTTAGAATCCGAAGAAGGGGCCACGAGACCAAAGATATTTGCATCCCGATTGCCAGTTAAGAGCAGAAACACCGCATCTTCCTGCAGGGTGGGCATGAGTCCTACAAAAGAAAGTAAGGAACATTTCTTTGACCTTTACAGAAACTCCATAGAATTCTTTGAGGAGATTAGTGATGAGGCTTCCAAGTTAGTGGATAGACTTACGCAATCAGAAAGGGAGCAGGAGTTAGTTTCGGATGATGAAAGTAGTAGTGCCCTGGAAGTTTCAGTAATTGAAAATCTGCCACCTGTTGAGACCGAGCACTCAGTTCCTGAGGACATCTTTGACACACGGCCTATTTGGGATGAGTCCATTGAGACTCTGATTGAACGCATCCCTGATGACAATGGCCATGACCATGCTGAAGGTATTTGCCAGCCACTGGGATTCCCTGTGCTACGCATGTCATAAATTTGATATAGTTTTTTTTTTTTTTTTGGTATGATTGTTTAATTTGGTGATTTGTGTCTCATTTTCTTTAAGCTTTCTGTAGTGGTTAATGTGTTTGTGTAAGCCCTTTGTGTTTTGTGCTTTCTCTGTATACTCTCGTCTATGAAAACAATCTCAAGATTGAGTAATGAGAATGCTTATGGAAAACATAAACATAATAACCAGGCAACAGCGACCTTGCCTTTTCTTTAGTCACTGCACGTTAAGGCCATGCAAGCTTTGAGTTTTGTTGTTCTGAAGTCCCAAGCTTAGCCTCAAATCAAGAACTTTTGCTTTGGCACATGAATATATTGGTTTTTGTTTCATAGTATGAGGACTCATTGCTTTTTCTTCTTACCTTTGAGTACTTTACCATAATTTGTACCTGCAGTTTTGTAATCATTAGGAAAGCATTTGCTCAAGCAGATTTTACTTATCATGCGATTCTAATTGTTGTGGATCTGTTTTTGATTCAGAAAGGTTGGATTTCAGATACCATTGGTAAACACTTTAAGCAAACAAACCTAAGGTAAAAACATGCTTTTCGTTTATTTGGTAGATGAATGACCAATGTACTCCAATTAGACGGAGCAGACAACAAAAACTCAAACTTTGCACGATATAAGTTGAATGTGAGGGAATGACGGCTCTTTGAATTGTGAAAGAGGAAACCATGGATGGCTTTGAAAAGTAGCCTCTGGTCTTCCAATATCTCTACAATGAAGACTATTATTCTTAATTTGGGTCATATAAAATTTGGGGATACCAAGGTCTAAAATGCTGCCCATCGATCAACGGGAGTTAAAAATGAATGGGCAAATTGCAGTTTGTGGGAATGAGTAGTACATGAGCTTACTTAGTAGTAAGCAGGCAGAAACCTTGCCCAAAAGACATGCATACTAATACAACGTACACATACAGACACGTACACATTTATCCTCTCTTCTTCCAAGGTCACCAAGACCAAGAGAAATGTAGTTTCTGGCTATACTGGATAAATCCAGGATGGTGGGATCAACCTGTGATCAGATCTCTTGCAAATCTCCAATGTGATTTCTTTTTTCTTTAGACAGAGTCTTGCTCTGTTGCCCCAGCTAGAGTGCAGTGCCATCATCATAGCTCACTGTAACCTCGAACTCTTGGGCTCAAGCGATCCTCCTACCTCGGCCTCCTGAGTAGCTGGGACTACAGGCATGTGCCACCACACCCAGCTAATTTTTCTAATCTTAGTAGAGACGGGGGTCTCGTTCTTGCTCAGGCTGGTCTCAAACTCCTGAGCTCAAGTGATTCTCCCGCCTCAGCCTCCCGGAGTGCTAGGATTACAGGTGTGAGCCACCAGGCCTGGTCCAATGTGATTTCTTTCAGATATGACTTGGAAGTGATTTATACCTCCATAGGCAATGCTAGGAGGTCCTACCAATTACTCTACTTCTGCGTCCCATTTATGATTTCTCAGGTGCTTTATGAGCAAGGTGATTGTCTTCTGGTGGGCAGTATTCTCTCAGATAATTTAAAAGGAAAGTCCTAACATTACTAGAAATCAGCAACTTATATAATTATGTCCAATAACTAGTCTTGATTAAAGAGATATGGAAGCAGATGGTTTTCATGATTCATATTTATTCCCCATTCCACCCCAGAGATCAGACCAACACACAACCTTAGTATGATCTAAACTGTAACAGCTAATCTGTGCTACCATCCAATATTTGGACAAGTGACTTCCCTTCTTTGGATGAAATCTGGACTGTGGTTCCTCTCCTGTCGTAGACAACCTGTGGCCATTCTGTTTTTGACCTTCTGTAGATGCACAGGATGAGCAGGAACGGATCGAGGAGAGGCTGGCTTATATCGCCGATCACCTGGGCTTCAGCTGGACAGGTAAAATGAGTGTGGTCCAGTTTTTCAACACAACTGGCGTAGATGCATCAGCCAAGTGTCATTAACAGTGAAAGCTGTCTTTCCCCCTCTTGGTTTGAGGAAGAACATGTGTAATAACGAAAAGCATAATAAACTAAGAACGAGATAATCCAGGCTTTGCATTAGCTCATGGTCTAGCCTAGGGCAGACCTTTCATGCGCTCTTTCATTGTTATTTAGAATAACAGAACTTTAGATTTGAAGATTTTTGAGAACACACCAACCTTCATCACCCTCTTTTGGCAGTTTGGATATCTAAATTGGGGGAGATTATTGTGTTTCAAAACCATCGTTAGATGTAATTTTCATAAAATTTAATTTGAGGTTGAACTAGGGCTCTTTCTTTTAGATACCTTTTGTCAGATATCTTCATAATAAACAGCATTAAATTTTACTTTGGCTGAATGTTGAAGCACACATAAATGGATTGTTTCACTAATTTTTGAGAAATGGAAGTGTTTAAGTATAGAAATTACATGTTAAATAATTTATTAAGGGAAAATGAATTCTAAACTCAATATGGTTTATTTACAAATCATGAATTGTAGGCTTGAAAAACTATACACTTTCATCTACCTGTGACTTAACAATATTAAAGCACAATTGCCAGTCTGGCTTTCTATTTTGTTTTTTAAGTCTTTTTTTTTTCTATCACTTGTGACTGACTACTTCATTGAGACAAACATTATAAGGTAATATTCTTCTCTTTTCAATTTCTTAAAGATTTGATGGTGAATAGAAGTCCATAATACTCTTAAAGATAATTGATAATTTAGAATAAATGACTAGAATCAGGAGGAACAGCTGTTGTCTCACTATAATAATTTTAAAGTAATTTTTACGTATTTATCAGACTTATTTAATTGAGGGATTTAGGGGATGGAATGATATAAAAATATTCCTGATTGTCTTATTAAATAAGTGACAGTCAGAATTATTTATTTTATTCCTTAAATGTTTATATATCCATATATACATGTTAAATGTAATATGTATATATTTGGTGAAAATTCAAGCCCTATGGCCATATAGAATGATAAAAAATGGAAAGTAAATCTATCTCTCATATCTACTCCTGTTCTTCTAGCCCCATGCCTTGAAGGTAACTGCTAACATTTTCTCATGTATTTAAAAAATATATATAATGCCTATACATATGCTTATTATTTAAAAGTAAGCAAAATTTTACTTAATATTCCTCATAAATATTCTATCAGGATAGACATCCCTGCTTAATTCTTTTAAGTGGCTATTGAATTCCACTGTATGGAGGTTCCATAATTTTATCTAATGGCCTTTGTTGATAGATTTTAGGTTGTTTTCTGTGAATGACAATAAATCACTTTGTGTGCTGGTATATTTTTGTGAGTATATATATATAGGGCATATTCTTAAAAGTAGAATTGCTGGGTACAAGACATATATCTTTAATTTTGAAAGGTATTTTCAAATTGCCCTCCAGAGAGGTCACCCCATTTACACCCCCATATATACCTCATACTACATATGCCTCCATAAGGAATATTAATGATAGAATTTAAAGGAAAACTTTGTGGCTTCTTCCCGAGGTCAATTAATGCTTCCCAGACCTTTTAGCCATGTGACATCAAATCAAAGAAAGGAGTTTATCCAACCAAAAACCCCGAAACAGGATTTATAGTACTTAAAACATCACCTATGATAATTAAAAGGGAAAAATGTTTTTTCTCCTGTTTTCAGTCATTTGTTTGCCATTATCTTGGTTAAGAGTATAAGCAAGTATTAAAGGTCTCCTTTGCATTTTGGAATTAAATGAGTCTTAATTATACATATTTTAGCCTCCCTGCCTCACACGTACTATTTTCACTATGAAGTGATCAATTCTATACCCCGTTTTACGGGAAAAATCCACAATTAGTACTAGAAGAACAAAGGCATATGTGAGTTACGTCTAATATGTAGAAATATAATAAAAGAACCCCAATACTCACCTCAATATAAAGAACACGTCATTTATAAAATCACAAAGCAAGGTGTAGAGATTCAAACTCTGAAGTTAATATGTTAACCAAGTAATATTTTTTTTTCTTCTAGAATTAGCAAGAGAACTGGATTTCACTGAGGAACAAATCCACCAAATTCGAATTGAGAATCCCAACTCCCTTCAAGACCAGAGTCATGCCCTTTTGAAGTACTGGCTGGAAAGGGATGGGAAACACGCCACAGGTAGGTGGGGCTGCGTGCGTGCTTGGCTAAAGCGGGAGACGTCTTGCTCAACGACGCCATCTTGCAAATTCAGTGAAGTAATAAAACAACGAACGCCATTACTCTGAAGTACAGCAGGTCCTCAAATAACGTCATCTTGTCCAACATCATTTTGCTGATGAGAAAAAGAATAAGATTCCCCTTAGGGCTACTGTGTGGAGTTTGCATGTCCTTCCCATGCCTGCATGGTTTTTCTCCAAGGCCTCTGGTTTCCTTCTGCCTCCCAAAGGTGTGCACACGAGATGAATTGGCATGTCCTGCGAGTGTGTGTGTGTATATGTGTGTGTGATTATGCATGCATGTGCGTGCGGCCTGCTATGGGATCGTGCCCTGTCCAGGATGGATTCCCATTTTGTGCCCCTAGCTACTGGGATAGGCTTCGGTTAACTGGAATAAGCAGGTTGGAAAAGGAATGAATGAATGAGTATGCATGATTGTCAAATAAAAAATTCATAAAGTATTTGATAATCATATGATTGCATGACAATGAAAGGTGCAGTATTTAAGCACTCAGTGAGCTCGCCCTGTTTAAGACTGTTTTTGACCTGGGTGGTGGGAGGGGGGTGCTACTCACAGTGTTCACTTTGAAACATTTATTCCTTGATCGAATTCACCAGCACTGTGATTGCTCACTGATTCGCTAAAACTTGAGTAAATGGTTATCTTAGTTATTTTCATTAATCTTAATGAAATGTATGTATAGGTCACTTGTATTTTAATGCTTAACATTAGAAGTATTTTGGATCTTTATTTAGAAGTTTGATTATGTTTTTGTGACCCGGAAATAGGTCATAGGAACTTAATTTTTCATTTCTATCAATGAGCTGATGGTAAAATTGGTTTCATTATGCATTATTTTGCTTAAAGTCACAGTTTCCAAGAACCTCTCAACGATGGTAAGGGAAGACTTACTGAGCTACTATAAGCAAATGAGAACAGCTGTTGCCATTTCTAGAATATACCGTTGCATAAAAAATCCTTGCGCTACATGCCTGGGAACAGTGTTAACTGGTGGAAAATAGTATCAGCACTGGCTTCTAACAGGAACATTATTCAAGTCTAATATTTCTAAATATTGACAAGAGGATGCAATTGCTTTAATTAGCATTGTTTTATTGGTAGTGCATTACCTTTAGTTCCTGCTTTCTTTACTCCTAAAAAACCTAAGTGGGGAAAAAATGGCAGCTAGATATTCTAGATAATAATTTATATAATATATTCTGAACACTTCAGATAAAATGGGGAGAGATATAGCCCATAGCTTCTCCTCATCCGTCAGCTGGTCTCAATTTGTCACTTCCTGTGATGTCGCCTTGAAAATCCTCCTGGGAACCTCTGTCTATAGCCAGTCTACATTTATCATTTTCTTCTCTTTCTAAGTAGCAGTGTTACATTTTGCAAATAAAAATAGAGGGGCGCTCAGTTAAAATTTCAGATAGTCGACAAGTACATTTTTATTATAAGTATGTCCGTGCAATATTTGGGACATACTTGTTCTAAAAAAGTGTTTGTTTTTTTTTAATCTGAAATTCAGGCATGACTGGGTGTGCCGTGTGTTACCTGGCAACTCTATTTTTAGGGCTGGCTTCTGTCCAGCGTATGCCACCTTTTTTGTGCATATCTTTTTGTTTTTTTTGTCTGTTTGCATATTTTTACAAAGACCCTTAATTAGGTTTTGGTTGTCTCCTGGACAAATATCAAAAATTGAGCAAGGTGACTCAATGAAAGAGACTTTAAAAAGAGTGCCTCTCAGACGTAATAAATGCATCTTCTCTAACATCTCAGATACCAGCCTCATTGAGTGTCTCACCAAGATCAACCGGATGGATATCGTTCATCTCATGGAGACCAGCATGGAACCTCTCCAGGAGCGCATCAGTCATAGCTATGCAGAAATCGAACAGACCATTACACTGGATCATAGTGAAGGTCAAAGTGTGTGTGAGTGTGTGTGTATGTGTGTGTGTGTGCGCGCACCTGTGTGTAGTTAGTTCAGGCACTGGACTTGCTATCTCTCTGTGTTTAGAAGGTAGACCATGGCCTTTGGTGATTGTGCCTTCTTTTCCTTGCTACCCCGAGCCTTCCCTGCCCACTTTGTTGGTGCCATTTTGTTGGTGCCTGCCCAACCCCGTACTGCTCAGTCTTTGCTATTTCTCCATCAACCTGGGTGATCCATCCCAATCCATTTCCTCACTTTCGTGACGGTCACTCTTACGCTTGTATTTTTGACTCTACTTTCGCCACCCATTTCTATCCTCGCAAGCAGCACTGTGTCACTACCAGCGACTGTACCACCTCTGGGTGCTCACTTGAAGCATTGCACTTACTTCCATTTTCACTTCTGCACCAACACTCCTTCAGACCCACTGGGACCTCCAGCCATCTTTCCGAAGTTTAAGTTTCTCTAGCCTCTTGTCATTCATTTGCAGCTCAGTCGCTCTCTTTCTCTGTCTCTGTTTCTCGTCTCTATTTCACGTGTTCTCTTTTTCCTTCAATTTTCCAACGTTGTCTCCTCTCCTTATTTATTCACAGCTGCTGCCCAAGCTTCATGTTTCTTAGAAAAAATAAGAATAAGCACAAGCAAATGTCTGTATTCTTCCACCATAAAATCTACCATCTCGAGTGCATTCTGATGCATGCACTTATGCTACCTTCTCTCCTGTTGCAATGGATGAAATGTCCTTGCTTTGCTGAAGGTTTCCCCCCCCTTTACCCAATCAAGAACTTCACTGCTGAGAGTGTCCATTCTGGCTTCCATCAACTGGACCACACCGAACAGCCCTAAAAGATGCTTTAGTGGGTTTCATCTTTAGGAACAGAACAAAGCAAGTGATGTCTTTCACCCTACAATTTGCCCACTGTATTACTGCTCTGTTTCTCCATCATTTTATAGGAAACCTCTCAAAAAGAATAGAATTTTCTTGGCCTACTTCTTCTCTTCCCTCTAGAACTGTCTCTAGAACTCGCTTCAGTCGATGTTGTAAAAGCCACCAATTGTTTCCTCATTGTCAAATCCAGTGGGCAATTCTCAGTCTTCTACTTAACTTCACTCCTTAGTGATATTGGCACAAACAATTAATCCCTTCTTCTTAAAATGTCTTCCGTACTCTCTGTGACACTCCTGCGTCTCCTTTTAATTCTACTTTACTGACTCTTCCTCCTCGGTCTCCTTTTCTGTGGCGCCTTACTGCTCACGGGTTTTGATGATGACGTGTGTTAGTGTTGAGCAAGAGCCTCATGCCTTGTCCCCGTCTCCCTGCCTGTCTCTCTGTCACCTGTCCCGACACCTGGCCCCCTTGCTGTTCCTGGATCACCCATCAGGACTCTTGCACTTTCTACTCTTTCCACCCTCACGTGTTCTTCCCTCAGATCATGGGATCCCTTTTCCTCTCACTGTGTTCAGGTCACTGCTTAAATATCACCTCCTAAGGGGAGCAATTCCCGACAAGTCTGTCTAAAATACTAGCACTATTTATTCTATACCCTTGCTTTTACTCTTCTACTAATATTTATCATATATCTGCAGAAATGCAAGTTCAGTGGGGGCAAAAGCTTTTTCTGTCTTGTTCACTGCTATATATCCAGCATCTAAACAGCACCTACTACATAGTTGATGCTCAGTATCTATCTGTGGAATGAATGAATAAATCGATGAATGTCAACGACTCCTCTGCTAAATCTCTTCCAATGGCTTCTCATCGCCCTGGATATAACGAAATTCTGCAACCCAGCATAGGAGATTCTACAGCAAAAGAATCCTTGCCTCAGGGTACTGCAGTGAGGATTAGACAAATTAATATTGCAAAGCACTTAGAACAGTACCTGATGGAGTAAATCAGCATGTGTTAGCTCTTATTTATTATCATCATTGTTAACCCTGACTCCTCTTACCCCATAGATTCTATGCCTTGACCATCATAGCTGACTCCTACTTACTATTAGGTCGCTTAAGATATCACCCTCTGCATTTCCTTTCTAAATTCTTTACCCCCGCATTGGATGCTCTCACATCCATTGACTGGCAGCCAGTTCCGCTGCATTTGGGTGGGCTCTTCCTAGCCTGGGCCCCTCCACGATCAGCTTCTTGAAGGCAGACCCCGTGTCTTGTTCATCTCTGTAGCCCATGGGCCTATCTCAGGACATGGCACGTAGCAGTAGTTACTTGATGAATATCCCTTTGATACAGGTGAGCTTCAATTAAATACTTCACTTAAATTGTTCCTTAGGGTTCTCAGTGCTTCAGGAGGAGCTATGCGCCGCCCAGCACAAGCAGAAAGAGCAGCAAGCTGTTTCCAAAGGAAGCGAGCCTTGTGATCACCCTCCCATCGTCTCCGAGGAAGATATTTCTGTCGGTTATTCCACTTTTCAGGATTCCATCCCCAAAACTGAGGGAGACAGCCCAGCAACAGGACTCGTTGCCCAAACTGAGAAGGAGCAAGTGCAACAGGATTTCTCAGGGAAAATGCAAGACCTGCCCGAAGAGCCATCTCTTGAGCATCAACAGGAATACTTGTGAGTTTCTCAAGCAAGCTTGTCACGTGTGCGTCTAGAGAAACAGGCGATTGTGGCCAGGGTGCCAGGCATATATAAGCATAACCAGTTCATAAATAATTTTAAAATGACCCTACCAATAACAAATGCCAGAGCTACAGGGAAAAAAGAAAAAGTGTGACATTTAAGAGATAGTTGTGATCACATTGTATAACATAGACATGCTTGAGCCAACTTCAGTTCTGTGACTTTGGACAAGCCCTTAAGTGTTTTGAATCTCCATTCTACACCTATAAATTATGATAATAATACTCTACTCATGTCACGGCGTCAAAGGTCAAAGAGATGCCCGTGGAAGCATTGCTTAAACTGTCAACTGTCATGTAGATGAAGCAGCTATTGTTTGCAGTGTTGCTGCACCTCATTTGCTCTGTAACATTTCAAATATCATGCTGCGTGCATGGCTGGTGTGGAGTGGGAACAGTGACGGTGTAGGGACAGCTGTCCATGGCATATTTCAACACAGCTATAAGTTGGCTAACCGTAGAAATAGAAATGCAATACAAATTATTCTCACAGAATACAAGACCATAAAATGAGGTGGGATGGAGTTGGGATGGGACTAAAAACAAGGCTTTTAGAGAGTTTCTGGCTGAAGGAAGCTGAAGAGCAACAGTTCGGCTCAAAATTTAAGTTCAGGGCTTTAGGGAAGCAAAGGACAAAGAGTTGTTTAAGTGACACTGGCTGCCCAGAGAAAGAAGACAGATCATGAGAATGGCAAACGTGTCCCCAACCCTGAAATCTGAGAATCGTGTTTCATGAGATTGCATCATGGTATTTCCTTTGTCATGAAGTAAGTTTTGTTTTGGGGTCACTGACATGAGAAGAAGGGGAAATGGGCAATGAAACCACCTCTTCTCCCCCTGAGGCCCCCTCCCCTCTCCCTGTAGGTTTCAGGGGTGAGAAGAGGTAAGAGAGAGAGACAGACAGAAGTGGAGATCACAGAGAGGCACGCTGGCCATTTGATATCTATAAAGTGACAGAAAATTGCACTAACTACCAAAAAAAGTTGGGGGGGGGGAGAAAAGGCAAAAAATTTTCTTATTTAGTAATTGAGATTATTAAAGGTTTTATTGGAATAACTCCAAACTATATCAATAGAAAACATTTCAGAGTCAACCGATCCCTCTACTAAGTAAAATAGCTTTTCAGAGGTACAATAGGAATTTTCCTGTATATACAGTTATGACCACTGTATTAACATGGAGGTTTATTTAATTCTGCCAAATTTGATTCTTGCTTCAAAAACCTTATTATCTATAAATTTTTGCTATCTAAAACTCAACTCCTCAATATTGAGTTATCAAAGAAAAGATGAACTTGTGACACATGCACTTTGTAGAGGTCAGATAACTGTAATGCACTTTAGGATAATTTTTATCTTCCGAGTACATCACTCTCTGTCACTGCTAGACCCCTGAGCTACAACTCTGGCAGTGTATCCTACAGCATTATTTTGCTTCAAATTTCCTTTCCTGGCCAAATTTACAAAAACTCTTTTGACCCTCACGGACTGTGAAGATGAACTCCATCTTCCCTTGCGATTCCCTTTCTTGAGTAGGAGGA
Organism: Eulemur rufifrons; assembly: GCF_041146395.1. NCBI lineage: Eukaryota > Metazoa > Chordata > Mammalia > Primates > Lemuridae > Eulemur > Eulemur rufifrons. The sequence continues at coordinate 2,811,145 of NC_091008.1, read as the reverse complement.
GAAATGCAAATGGCCCTGAGGTATCATTTGGCTTTTTCATTCCAGTGTGACATCCCCAGGAACAGAAGTGTTAGAGATTCAAAAGTCCACGGCAGTACCTGGCTCTCCCAGCAAGACACCTGAGGAAGTTGGTAGCCCTGCTGAGGGGGAGAGTCTGTACCCCCACACGCCAGTGCCCAGTGGGCAGGGCGGCTCTCCCATAGTACAGGAGCCCGAAGAGCACCCAGCGCAAGGGGAGGAGAGTTCTCTGCAGAAGACGAGCCTTGTGATAGTGGAGTCTGCTGGTGACCAGCCACAGGCCTTGGAAAGACTCCAGGAAAATACAGCTTTTGAAAAGGTAAGACTTTTCTTTCCTCTCCACGTCCTTGCCGATCTGGAACGAAGCTACAAACCTTCTTTCAGTTTCCATTTCTCAGGTGGTTTATTTTTTTCATGTCAAGACAAAAAATTTTTACCAAATTCATTCATCTGAGCCATGGAAACCCTCAATCCCTTTTAAAATCTGAGCACCGATGAATCCAGAAGAAACGGTACACCGTGCCCAGACTAGCTCTTTGACCGGAAGCCCTCATTTTATCATTGGACATGCTTTGGCAAAGAAAAATGAAAACTGCAGTGAAACAATATATGTGACATGATGTAGCTTTTTAAAATTAGTAAACTTAGGCACGAAAGCTAGTGGTCGAGATGAACAGAGTGTCAAGTAACTGGCAGCCATGGGGTGTGGCCAGTGTGGGCAGTCCTGGCGGATGCCAGCGGGGGATAAGCACACAACCTGTGGATATCGGGCCGGGTGTGGCTCTCCAGATGCATTTTCTCGTTAGAGGAAGGATAATTTCCAAATTAGATGTCATTAGATTTATTTCAGGAATGTCCACATGCCGGATGGTGGCATGTGATTGCATTATCGCATTTCCTTTGTCATTGACTTGTAAAGTCGTGAAGAGGAGTGGGGACCGTGTTAAGAAATTCATTTAAACCATTTGTTCCCCAAACATGCCTCGCAATGAATTGGGGAACTTGATCCCTCCTCAGAAGTCCAGAATCAGAATCAGAATCAGAATCCACCTCTGGGAGGGAGAGGGAGCAAGAATCTGCATTCTTATGTCACTCCCTGGAAGATTCTTACACACAAGACAGTGTGAGACATGTTTGAATTAAACTGAATATAAGTTAAATGAGATATTTTTTTTCCTTTCAGAAACATTTATATTTTATACATTTTTTAAATTTTATAAAATTTTATAAATTCAATAAATTTATATTTTATATACATTTTATATTTCAAAGTGTTTTTAAAACACTAATTAAGGCCGAGTAGTAAAAGATGAGCTGTATGAGAAAACTGAAATTTGTGGGGGCAAGTCAAGCGATGCAACATAATTTTGGGCTTAGGACATACACTTGTTTTGTCACCTTGATGGTGACGTCTGCTACCAGGATTTATCTAAAATCATAGCTAAAATTAGGAAAGTTCCCGGCAAATGAGAACCACGTTCTTGATTTTGACAGTTATCTGAAACAGTTCATCCCATGAATGGATTTTTCTTCCAAGTTTACTTTGCACAGAATTATTCATCTCTCAAATTTGGGGCTTAAATGAATACCAATAAAAATGTTTCATACCTGCTATCTGGGCTTAAAAGTTACCAAATTGAGCCTAAGAATCCAGAGACTTAGTGAAGTCAGACTTGAAACAATTATCTGAATAATTCATATGTTTCATCTATTCTATATAAATAAACTTTGATAAGTCATTCTACATTCCACATACTTTATACTTATTCTGTTCCACTTATTCTTGATGAATATCCAGTTATCTCTCTTAAAGGTTCCTATGTTGACCCGCAACTTCTCACTAACTTGGGCATCCAATTCCAATCCCTTTTCTTGGTGACCATATTTCTAGACAGTAGATTTCTGATCACATTCAAGGTATAATTTGGTTTAGAATTTACATGTCTTTCTTTAGCAGAGACAAATATAGAACTATACCTTTCGTGTTTCAAAATATGTTAAGTGAATTTAGCTGATTTTTCTCTTTTTTAAAAATAACATTTCATTAGGAAAGAGCAATTCCATATATGACTTTTAAGATGTATGCTCTAATCTAAAATCATTTATATGTTTTTTGCCCCATCTCTGGCTTTGACCCAGACCCATAAAATCTGATTGGCCTCTGCTTCTCAACTTCTCTGCAATATGAATCTAATATTATTCATAGACCGCCTCTTTTGATGTCAGGAGATACACTACTTGCTAGATAACAGCTATGGGAAATTTTGACTTCCTGCAGCAAGTTCTCCTAGAAGTAGGAGATATTTTTATATCATGGGGTTAATAATTCCAAGCCTAAGCCCAAGTGTCAGTGGCTCACAGGTGTTTCTTGTGCTGCTTAAGTTCTATGCTTACATTTAGTTATTCTTTTAAGTACTTAAGAGTTTAAGTACAAGAGTTTTTTTTTAAGTACTTGAGAGTTTAAGTACAAGAAGTCACGTGAGCAAGCTGCTCATTTCTCTGAACAGCTTTTAACAGATGGTCTCTCCAATCGCTTTCAGAATTCCAGAATATTTTTTTATTCATTAAACAAAATAAAACCATAGTCTCGTTGACGTTTAAGACCAGCACGCATTTGTGTTCACCCCCTGCTGACTTTTCCACCAAAGCCTCCATGAGTGAGACTTCCAGAGTGGAGTCTAAAGCAGAAACCAGTGGTGAAGTCGTACCGTAGCGTGTTAAACAAAACAATGCTTCCATGCTTCCACCAGGAGCTAACAGAGGAATTAGGGGAGCTGGAGGCCAGCTCAGATGAGGAGGCCATGGTAACTACCAGGGTTGTCCGCCGGCGAGTGATTATTCAGGTACCAGCTGTTCAATTCCTGCACGTCAAGGGACAGCTCCGTCCCCGTATCCGTCCAGAGTGAGCGACCTGGGTCAATGAAGGCCTGGCATGCTCCTTGGGTAGTGCATGGCCATCACAAAGCAGATCCCTTAACTCTTCCGAGCTCTGTTTGTGAAGAAACGCAGTGGTAATGACATTGGCCCCTGACCTCCGAGACAGCCACCCAGCAAGAGCAAGATTTGGCTTTTCCAATTCCACCCACCTCACCTCTCGCTTCTCTATTTTTGTTCGTTTGTTGAAGTTTTGCCTGACTTCGGGCAGATTATCCCAAGCATGTTTTGACTCACCTGTTTTGTTTGGTTTTGTTTTGTTTTAAACAAACTACTCGACAGGATTTGGTAGCTCAGCAATGCTTCTCAACACGGCCTTTGCTTTTCTAACACTCCTCACGTTATGAGCACTTGGCGGGTAGCTCCTCGCCACGGTGCCAAACTCCATAGTGACCCTTTTCTCTCAACTGTGTAGGGGGACGACATGCCCGACATACCCCCGGAGACGGTCACGGAGGAAGAATACACGGACGCGCAGGGACACACCGTGGTGAAGAAGGTATCGCCCACTGCATCCTAACGCGGCTGCTTGCACACTTCCCGTTTAGAATTCATCCGTACCGTGGTGGTGTAACCCCAAACCAAGACGCATCAATTAAATGTATTTCAGATCACCAGGAAAATCATTCGGCGCTACGTGTCCTCTGAGGGCACCGAGAAAGAAGAGATCATCATGCAAGGACTGCCCCAGGAGCCCGTGAGCGTCGAGGAAGGGGACGGCTACTCCAAAGTCATAAAGCGCGTAGTATTGAAGAGTGACATCGAACGGTCAGAGGTGAGACCGCCTGATTCTCCGAAATTCATTTTATGGAGAAGAGCAAAACAGCACTCAAACACGATGCGTGAGATTGTTGATTCGTATTGGCCTCACTGGTCCCTTGTATGTGGCTGTCTTCTTTCACGTGCTCATTCATTTTTATTTATGTATTTATTTTTTTTTTTGGGTCATGATTCTGTGTGATTTTCAAATAGGGAGATTTATGGCCAATATACTTATTGCATTTCTTTGGTCCGTTTTGTGTCTGTTTTTTATTTAATTCCTGGTTGACCACAGCAGGAATCCAAAAGTCACATTTTTGAAAGGATAAAATCTTGTGTGCAGGGCAAGCAGTGTGTCATGAAGAGACCGTGTACAGATGTATTGCGGTCCTTGTGCCTGGTGGGCATGGCATCTTCCTGAAGGCCACTTCAGATAAATATTTAATATTCAAACGTCTGCGTTTCAGCGTCACTCAAGTCAGGATCTAGACACTCCTTGATTTGTTTCTTTCTGCTTTACTTCCCTCTTTGAGGGGCATATTTACTCTCTTGGAAAATGATTTGTGAAATTCTTATCACTTTCCATTTATTCATTGCCTCAAAATTATTATTTTTTTTTTTTTTTTTTTTTTGAGACAGAGTGTCACTCTGTTGCCCAGGCTAGAGTGAGTGCCGTGGCATCAGCCTAGCTCACAGCAACCTCCAACTCCTGGGCTCAAGCGATCCTCCTGCCTCAGCCTCCCGAGTAGCTGGGACTACAGGCATGTGCCACCATGCCCGGCTAATTTTTTCTATATATATATTTTAGTTGTCCATATAATTTCTTTCTATTTTTAGTAGAGACGGGGTCTCGCTCTTGCTCAGGCTGGTCTCGAACTCCTGACCTCGAGTGATCCACCCGCCTCGGCCTCCCAGAGTGCTAGGATTACAGGCGTGAGCCACCGTGCCCGGCCAAAATTTTAACCTTATACACATGAAGTTCTCTAGAAATCTGCTTTTCAATTTCTCATAGCTTGTAGAGTTCCTCCTTTGGGGAGCTAATGTTATTTTCGTAATACCAAAAGAAACCATGTAAATGGGAACAAAGAGTTCACCCATAGATCATTAAGTCTGCAACGCACTGAGCAGACAGAGTCATTAACAAGAGTCATTCTCGTGACTCATTTTACTCATTGAACTTGAGTAATTCAAGTTGATTTGGTGTAGTGGAGATACAGATAGATACGACCAATTGCTTGTAGTTTGTCTTTTCTAATTCCAAATAGTGTTTTCTGGAAAGCCAGTATAGAACGTTATAGTCTTGTGTTGTTTGTTTTTTTTTTTGTTTGGTTTTTTTTTTTTTTGGTTTTTTTTTAACATAGAAAAAATTCATCACAGTTGCAGTTTGGCAACCAGAAATTGTTTGTCCTGTGTCCTTCATTCATTAGGTGACTCTGTCTGAGCCCAGCGTCCTGTCCAGCCCGTCACAGTTTCAGGCTGAACCAGTGGAAGGCCGTAGAGTCAGCAAAGTTGTCAAAACAACTGTGGTGCAAGGAGAGAGGATGGAGAAACATCTGGGGGATTCTAGTTTAGCTACTGATCTGCCTTCAGCCAAAGATGACTTTGAAGAGGTATAGAAGCTTCATCAGTTTGTCTTTTTTTGTGTGTCTTCTGTTCACTTTGCATTGGAAAAGAAAATTGTTTGTCACTGTGTCATTCCATACATTAATTTATGAAAGCGTGCAGAATCATTCCAGGGAGCGGAATTCCTGTTTGAGGACCTTGCACTGTAATTAGTTCCCTCAACCTATGATGTCCATGGGTGTCACGGTTGAGCTTTTAAAGACCCGGATGCCCAGGATTTGCTTCCGCTAAATCACACTCAGAATCTCTGGAGTTGGGGGCACGATTCTACATCTTGTTTCAAACTCACAGAAGTGTCTTGAACTCCCAATTCACAAGGGAAAGAAAGTTAAGATCTTGCAAAATTATTTTTGCTAGCTAATGTTCTCAAATATTGTCTGTGATAGGTATTAAAGAAACTGTCGATACATCCCATACCCACGAATTTAAAAAGCAATTCGAATTATTTAAGTCCTGGTTTGCAACCACTGTAAAATGGGCCCACAGCGACAGATCCACAGACCCTGGGTAAAATCTAAAAATTCTGAAAATCAAAACCAATTTTACAAGTTAATTTGGCAGCAAAACTTGGAATAAATTGTCACGCAACTATTATACCAGGAAGTTTTTTTTTTTTTCTTCCCTACTTCGAGTGAATATGCATGTGTTTTACTGTCAATGTAAGATGGGTTTGGTTACAGGACGCCGTCTGCACCTGCTCTGGGGTGTTAGTGACAGGCAGTACAACCGCGTGCTGCTGAGCGTTGGGGACACGTTCTGAGACTTGCATCTTTAGGGGATTCTGTCATTGTGGGGACATCACAGGTGCACTTACACAAACCTAGATGCTGTAGCCTCCTACACACGTAAGCCGTGTGGTACAGCCCATTGCTCCTGAGCTACAGCCTGTACAGCGTGTTGCTGTACTGAGTGCTGTAGGCAGTTGTAACACAGTGGTGACTATTTGCGTATCTGAACACACCTAAACAGAGAAAGGTGGGGTAAAATAATGGGACACCTGTGTAGGGATCTTACCATGAATGGAGCTTGCAGGTCTGGAAGTTTCTCTGGGCAAGTCGGTGCGTGGTGAGTGCATGTGAACCCTAGGACATTGCTGTACACTCCTGTAGACTAGAAACACAGCACACTTAGGCTACACTAAATTCATAAAAAAAAGTTTTCTTTCTTTAATAATAAATTAACCTTAGCTTCCTATAATTTTTTTAACTGTATAAACTTTTAAGTTTCTTTTAACTTTTTGCTTTTTCTTGCAGTCAACCTTAGCTGAAAACACAAACATATTGTACAGCTGCACAAAAATATTTTTTTATATCCTCATTCTATAAAGAGTTTCCTCTTTTTTTTTTTTTTTTTTTTGAGACAGGGTCTTACTCTGTTGCCCAGGCTAGAGTGCCGTGGCGTCAGCCTAGCTCACAGTAACCTCAAACTCCCGGGCTCAAGCAATCCTCCTACCTCAGCCTCCCGAGTAGCTGGGACTACAGGCATGCGCCACCATGCCCGGCTAATTTTTTCTATATATATTTTTAGCTGTCCAGCTAATTTCTTTCTATTTTTAGTAGAGACGGGGTCTCGCTCTTGCTCAGGCTGGTCTCGAACTCCTGACCTCGAGCGATCCTCCCGCCTCAGCCTCCCAGAGTGCTGGGATTATAGATGTGAACCACCGCGCCCAGCCTATATAAGATTTTTTCTATTGTTAAATTTTTATTTATTTTTTTTTTACTTTTTGAGCTTTTTTTGTTAAAAACCAAGACACAAACACAAGCATTAGCCTGGGCCTACACAGGGTCAGGATCATCAATATCTCTGCCTTTCACTGCCACGTCTTGTCCCACTGGAAGGTCGCAGCGGGTGTGCTCACACCAGCATCAGCACAGACATGTGAGCGAGGTGTGGCACTATGGGGTCAGAGCAGCTAGGACGTCACTACACTATGGGACTTTGTCAGCTCCATTATGATCTTCCGGGACCACTGAACACATGCAATCTGTCACTGACTGACACATTGTTTTGTGGCACGTGACTGATTATCTATGTGTCATATCACCTTTCTAAAATTCAAAACGAAAAAAAAAAAAAATCTAAATTTTGAAGCTCATCTGGCCCCAAGGTTTTGATTAAGGGATCACGGGCAGATGCAAACATCTACAAAATATTTTTGCTACTGAAACATTTTTGAAGTTAAATGCTGTATGTATGTCCACTACTGCATTGACAATATATTAATATATTGAGACTATATATGAGTGCATGGGGATATTAAAAACATCCCTTATTTAAATACTTTTCAGCTTTCACATTTTGACAACTGTGATCAATTATCTGAGTTATACACTGCGGGCCTTGTTTGTTTGTTTTTGCCTCTGGTCATGATATTGATCACTGGGGTCTCCCCTGTATAAAGGAATGGGTAAGGGTAGAAGGAAATTGAAAGTCAATCCGCGTGGATATTAATTAGCAGCTTTTATAAAGTAATATCACAGATCTCCCTCGCAAATGGGAGAAATTTAAGGCGCTCGTTAAATAAAACTCAAAACTTAGATCCGCTTCTAGGAGTTATTTTTATTTCGAGGATATATTTTCATACTATGAATTAAGTAAAGCAATAGCTTCTTTTAAAGTCTACGGTTTATGATGAGTTTTGTCTCCTTTTCTTTTTTTCTCACTTCAGGCCTTGAGTTACACAGGTAGCCACATGAAAGTCCACTTCCCCAGTTTAGTAGAGAAGGAAATCTTGAAAGAGGATGGATCAATAATTAAAAGGTTTGGGTTAGCATGGGGTGATGCTTTGCTAACTAACACCATGAACAGTTTTCCAGTTTTAGGAAAACGAGGGCAGAGCTCCTACACATGCCTTAAAACCCCTCGGACACTGCCGATTGGCCTGTTTAGGCTTTGGTCAAGCGGTGATCTCTCAGAATGTCACACCTGAAATGGCCTCTTGATGCTCTACAAGCGATAGAACGGCAGAGAGACAGTGAACTTGTGCTTAGGCAGTCTGGCCCCTTGGGTCTTAGCAAGTCACTGATTTGTGGAAGCCACCCAGCTGGGAGATTCCATTGTGTTGACGGATTTGGAGAGCACAGGAAGGAGAATCTGTCATCAAGGGATCACAAATTAATTTTGTGACCAGCTACATTCAGCTTAATCTCAGCAAATCGTTATTTTGAATGGTACATGCTTTTTTTTTTTTTTTTAACAAGCCGCTTTATGATTCTGCATGTGTGTGGCGAATAACAAGAGCATGAGTTTGATACCCAGGCACCGAGTGTACTTGGCGAGGCTGGAACCAGGGGCTTTGACAAGTTAAGCAAGTGACATGAAAGGAGTTAGCAGCACGTTAGGGCTGGGAGCAGCACGGGCTGCCTCTGTCTCCATCACAGACTTGATGTGTGAATGTGGGCACGATCCCTTTGTCTGTCCCCGCTTCTCACCGGTCCTCGCACGCGCTGGAAGCTTCTAGATTAAGAAAATGTTCTCGGCTTCTCAGTGAAAAGACACAGTGGAAATTCAAGCGACCAGTGTGCTTTGCACTTCATTGAAAAGGAGAGCAAGAGTGTCATTTGTAGTAATCTGCAAAGCTATTTTAAGCCTTTAGAACATAATAATTAGAACAGCAAAATTAAAGGTTCTGTCACAATTCTGCCCTCCAGTCAAATGTGGAAAACAGCAGCAGCTAGGAATTGAAAAAAGTGTAATTGCTCTCATAGAACGTTAAAAATCCTACATGAATTAAGGTTGAAATGCCTTTTAGAATCTGAACTTTTAAGTCTTTTATCCAGTTATTCCGACGAAACCACATAAACCGTGCATGCCCAGCATCAGGAGATCTTCAAACTGGAATAGATTTAGAGACCAATTAATCTGAAGTTCTCAGGGACAGCTGGTGAATTCGAAGCCAGGGATATAGACAGCTCAATCCAGTTCACACAGCTCGTTAGTTATGGAGCTCTATTTGTGACCTACGGTACTTTATACGTCGTTGAAGACATTTGGTCACATCCGTGTGCATATTCATAAACATATCCATCTACACATGACTGGACAAAATTCCAGGAAATGTCCTATGATAGAGGCTTATCCCCTAATACCAATGCTATAAAGGCTTCGACCAGCTCTTAGCAGAAATAGTCAGAAATTTGCCTTTTTGGAGGGAAAAAAATAATGGATGCTGAATAGTTAGAAAAATATAATCTAGTTTTTTTTATTATTTTTAATTTTTTAATTTTTTTATTTTATTTTTATTTTATTTATTTATATTTTATTTTATTTTATTTTATTTATTTATTTATTTATTTTGAGACAGAGTCTCACTCTGTTGCCTGGGCTAGAGTGCCGTGGCGTCAGCCTAGCTCACAGCAACCTCCAACTCCTGGGCTCAAGCGATCCTCCTGCCTCAGCCTCCCGAGTAGCTGGGACTACAGGCATGCGCCACCATGCCCGGCTAATTTTTTCTATATATTTTTAGTTGTCCATATAATTTCTTTCTATTTTTAGTAGAGATGGGGTCTCGCTCTTGCTCAGGCTGGTCTCGAACTCCTGACCTCGAGTGATCCTCCCGCCTCGGCCTCCCAGAGTGCTAGGATGACAGGCGTGAACCACCGGGCCCGGCCTGAACTATTTCTTTTCTTTTTTTTTTTTTTTTTTTTTTTTCTTTTTTTTTTTCGAGACAGAGTCTCACTTTGTTGCCCGGGCTAGAGTGAGTGCCGTGGTGTCAGCCTAGCTCACAGCAACCTCAAACTCCTGGGCTTAAGCGATCCTACTGCCTCAGCCTCCCGAGTGGCTGGGACTACAGGCATGAGCCACCATGCCCGGCTAATTTTTTTTTTTTCTATATATTTTTAGTTGGCCATATAATTTCTTTCTATTTTTAGTAGAGACGGGGTCTCGCTCTTGCTCAGGCTGGTCTCGAACTCCTGACCTCGAGCGATCCTCCCGCCTCGGCCTCCCAGAGTGCTGGGATGACAGGCGTGAGCCACCGCGCCCGGCCTGAACTATTTCTTAAAGATTGAAAAATCCCTGTTGTCCCAAAACACACGTTAAAAAAAAAAAAATCTCTTGAATCGTTTCTGATAGGGAGACATGAAAAGATGTCTGCAGTTAAATAGTGTGGGATAGAAGTGTCCAGAGGTGAGACCGTACGTGCTCTAGTGACGGTTACCCCCAGGCCTGGCCGCTGCCCCTGAGCAATGCAGAAAGAGCGTAATTCCCTCGTGTCTGCTTTCCTGCAGGACAACCATGAGTAAAGCCAGCACACAGAAGAGGGCTGTCGTGGAGGACCAGCATGGCAAACGCATTGACCTAGAGCACCTGGAGGATGTCCCAGAAGCGCTAGCCCAGGACGCCCTCCAGCACGATCTCCAGCAGCTCCTGCGACATTTCTGCAAGGAGGACTTGAAGCAAGAGGCCAAATGAGGGGCTGCCCGATTGTCCCACCGGAAACCACACATCCACTCAACATGCAGCTTCCTCTTTCGTCAGAGGCGTGACCTAACTAGCCGAATCCTTGGGCTACCCCAACGTTGCCCACTGTTAGCAAATACACTGCATTCTGTTTTCGTTTCCCCCCCCCCCCCCAGCCTCTTCCACTCGAAGCTAATTTGTGACCAAAGATGGCATCCTTCATTCTGGATGCTGTGTCCACTCTGCTGTGTCCGTGCTGCGCTGGGGACCGGCCACTCCTAGGTTCTTCGCTTCTGCCCAAGCTCCACGACCATCCGTTGCTCAGAAGAACTTCCCCTGCAGACCTCTTCGCGTGGCGACGTGTGGGGACCCTTCCAAGGGCTGTCCGCGTACCGTGTATATAGCCAAAATGCTCAGATGGACAACAGATTCCAATGGAAACCACTGCCTATCCTAACGCCACCGGGCACCATGGAATAGAAATTGCCGAACGATGGTTCGCGACGATATTGCTGACACAATCGAATGCTAACACAGTTTTACTGCAAAAGAAGCTCTTCAGACCTATCACGTCCTTACATCTTCCAGAGTAGCCATTGCTCCTCGTGAAAGATGGAGTCATAACCTCAAAGAACGGTCCTAACTAAGAAGCTACCGCTGGTGCTGGCCAGCCATGCGTAGGACTCTTTCCAGCAGCCGCCCCAAGGGAGGGGACAGAGGGAGGAGGAGGAGGGAGAAGGAATCCATGAGGTATCTAGTTGCTAGCAGCTGCATCAGCGGCTTTCTAGCATCTTCAGGTCTTTTAGATTTTGGGCACGCTGGCAGGGTATTTTAAAAGCTATAACTACTGTAGTTTTCCAATTCTCATTGCTGCTTTAGCAAACCACACTGTCTTACTGGTGGTACTTTCTCCTGGCCACTGCACTGTAGATAATTCATCGGAAACAAGATTTACCCACGACATAGAAGGTTAAAACTCCTTCGCTATGTTGGAGTGGTTTCCTTTCTTTTCTTTTTTTCTTTTTTTTTTCTTCCAGGTTTCTATCTTCTCTAATACCTGCATGTGGCATTTAAAAAAAATTAAAACCACAGTCAAAACCCCTCTTCTGATCCCACTGATGGTTTCCATTCTTCCCTCCCCCCACCTCGAGTGAACACTTTCCACGCTCCAGCCGGGTCTGGTTTTCAGCTTGCAGACGAGATTGAGAAATCTTCGCAAATTTGGTTTGGGTTTAAAATTTCTGGTTTATTTATTTGAAATCCACACTCCCTTGGAAACTCTTAAGTGCATTTGTGCACTTTTCTGTTTGTTTCAAAGAAGGGACTATAAACAATCTGGGGGATTTCCACGTCCTTAGTCCTTATTCCTCTAGTGGTTGAAGCTGTGTAGCATTTTAACATATATATATATTCACAAATATATTCATATAAACAGTATACATTTTGAATCAGTTATTTGTTAAAGAAAGTATATTCAATGAAGATGAAACTAAAAAGATTAAAAAAAAAGAGTCTATCCTCCGGGGATTGAACATTTTCCAATTATCTGGTCTTTTCCTGTTGTGCAAAAATGACTCATTGCTCCGACCGTCGAAAACAAAAGTGACAAACAATGGCACTTCGTCATTTAAAGTAACATTGCCAAGAGAAAAAACATTTCCTGGGGAGGTTTCCCACAGGCCAAATCTAAGCCTCCGATGCTAACACTTTTTGGCAGTTGGGTAGGAAATAAAACATTCTTTGGCAGCCAAAACGGGAGAGGCCCATAGCGGAACTTTTTGAGACACCCTATGGTCTTCTTGTCAAAACCTTCACTGGAGCTCAAGAAAAGCATTTCTGTTGTGTTCTTTGCAGTGCAGATGATGTCTGTGTAACAACATAATGGTTTTTCACCTTTTTTTTTTTTTTGATTTTGATTTTTTGCTGTGTTATCAAAAAACTTGAATACTGTGAGAAGAAGTGAATTTTCAGTTGATGAATCAGCATCTTGTTCCCATGGTGATAACACTAATTGAATATATCTATGAGGGCATGTATTAGTTAATGGAAAAAAAAAAGTACAACACTAACAATACATAGCTGCAATGTGTACAATGGCTGATTTAATTAAATAAAATGTACAAGTGTTAAATGTGCCAACAGTGATTTGTTCTTCTTTATGACGCATCTGTGATTTTAGGAGAATCTGAGGTGATGAAAAAGAGAAGATCGAGCTGAAGCCGACAGAAAGAGATCAGTGGCCTTCTTTTTTCTCATTTTTATTTAGTAACTGAAAATGCCACGTGCCCAGCCCTGTATTAAGCCCTGGGATGAATAGAAAAGATCTCGTCTCTGCCCTCCAGGAACTTTTATTATTATTGTTACACGCAAAAGGGGAAAACAAGGATTTATTTTTAGTCTGGGGATCACCAGCAAATGAAAAATAGGAATTTGGGGACTTGTGAGGGATGAGAGACGGGGAGGCAGGGGGTGACAGCACAGCAAGGCCACAGGGCAGGGCAGGTGACAGCTGTCACCCAACACCTCCTGCTCCCAGAACAGCGCTTAGTCCTGGAGTTTATTTCTGTCTTCTCTCTTGAGAATCAGACAACAAATGGTTACGTTAATATAAATAAAGACAGGGCAGAACTATACCAAGCTGAAATCAGTGATGTTTGGACAGGTTTATGAAATATCCCTTTAATGCTGCTCTAATATTTTTTTACAGCCAAACACAAAACGAAAAGACACGGTTTAGAAATGGAGTAGGTTTTATTTCACTCTTATCCAGCGTGAGACAGGAAGCTCACTGAATCTGGCTCGTCTACCTGATTGATTTGCGGTTCTTCTGACATTAAAATATCCATTATGCTTGCGGTGTTTCAAAGGAAACAGAGTCAAAGTTAAAAAAAAAAATAAATTTCCAAAGTAGGAGCGTCTGTGTGATCGTCCCTCTGCCTCTCATTTTTTTTTTTTTTTTAACGTGCGATACTTTACAGGAATTCTGGAATTGCATTCCCTTGGGTTTGATTTCAGGAGATCAAAGCATCAGAGACTATCCGATGTCTTCTCATGTTTAATTATTTGCTGTGCAAAACTGATTTTTAAAATAAAACGTCAGTGACTCAGATGCCCTTTTACAGAAAGATATTGATACAGAAATCATTTACAGTTCATAAATGATTTGCATTCGTCATAAAGAGGTGCAAATGACACGTAAGCCCATCGAAAGAGGCATTTGACATTAGGTTGCTTGTGGAGTCATTCGATTTATGTCAGCACGGAGGGTCTGGGTGCGGGCACGTAGGGAGGCCATGCATAAATCAGATAAAGGGAAGCCAAACATATGTTGAATAATCAAAATCACTGCAAGGTTTTCTTGGGTCATGGAAGAAAGGTGGTCCACTTGCTTTCGTGGAAAATAAATTCTTTGAAAGTCTCTGTCTCCAGTTGCCACCACTGCTTAAAAACTAAACTGTCCTCCTTCCGTTAAGGTACGATTTCTGTTTCTGATCTAACTGAAGCTAGAATTGCCATCTTAGAATCCATCACCCGAGTCAACGTCTAATGCAACCACGTCACTGTGATAACAGAACATTTAAGAACGTCTTTTAAATATCTGGGGGGAAAAACAGCATCATTCCCACCTCCTGCACACAAGTTCAAATGCTCCTGTTTGGTTATGTGCAGGTTTTCTGGGGAAAACAAAAGCACCCCCTTGTTTGAAATGAGCTCCGTGGGATGGAGTCCATGGTGCTTTGGGCGGAGATGTGAGGCAGGGACATTGGCCGGTGGTACCTGTCGTCATTTAATAGATATATCAGCCACCGGGAAGGTTCAGTTGAAAGGAAGGAGGGAAGGAACAGTTTCCTCCTCAGTGAAAGGAGAGATGCTAATACCCTGGCACCAGCCACGGGAAGGCCAGCTGACCCCGGGCCGTTTGTCCCCCGCAGTGGCCCATGAGCCCTTGCTGTCCTTGGCGAACCGTTATTATGGACCCCTGTCTGTGACCCTCCGCCGCTCTGGCAGGAGTGAGCCTCAGGCTGGGTGTTGAAGGCCTTAACTTCCCTCTCTGGGTTAGAAGATACAGGTGATCGCTGGATTAGAAAATGCAGGTAACTTCTTTTTCTTTTTCTTTTTTTTTTTGAGACAGAGTCTCACTCTGTTGCCTGAGCTAGAGTGCCGTGGCATCAGCCTAGCTCACAGCAACCTCAAACTCCTGGGCTTAAGCGATCCTCCTGCCTCAGCCTCCTGAGTAGCTGGGACTACAGGCATGCACCACCATGCCCGGCTAATTTTTTCTATATATACTTTTAGCTGTCCATATAATTTCTTTCTATTTTTAGTAGAGACAGGGTCTCGCTCTTGCTCAGGCTGGTCTCGAACTCCTGACCTCGATCCATCCTCCCGCCTCGGCCTCCCAGAGTGCTGGGATTACAGGCCTGAGCCACCACTTCTGGCCAAAAAAAGTATAGGTAACTTCTGGGTAAGAAGATACAGGTGGCTGCTGGGTTAGAAGATACAGGTGACCACTTCCTGCAGGACAGGCGCAGGGCACTTCCGGTTCTGAGGACAACCCCGTAGCCCCTGATCAGAACTCAGGCCTCCCCCAGCCTGTGACATACAATTGATGTGACACTCCTTCGGCAGCCACCTAACAGTGGCCTTATGCGAATTTTTCAAGTGACTCACAAGTCTGTGCTACCTTTTAGGGACTCACCAGAGCACACGCTCTCGTCCCGAAGAAAAGTCAGGGGGACAATTTAGAGTCTCTTGTTCTAACAACCCAGTTAGTGTTTGCATTGGCGTATTCATTTCCTCGGGCTGCCGTAAGAAAATAGCACAGCCTGTGTGGTTTAAATAATACAAATTTATTTTTGTCTGATATTGTGGCCCACCCTAGTGGCCTCAGTTTAACTTAATTACCTTTTCTTAAAGACCTTATCTCCAAATACTGTCAGGGTCTGAAGTCGTGTGTGTTGGCACCTCCACAGAAGAAAACAGAGGGAAGAGAGACACAATTCACCCCTCAACAATGGGGTTTAAGTAAAGAAAAAAAAAAAAAAAACCAAAGCCCTCTGGGAATTTTAAGAAGGAAGAGACTGAATGCAGGAGGTTAGCAATTTATACAAATACGGGAGGAACCAAAAGAGCAAAGGCCGAGAAGCTGCGTTGTTTGTTAGGAGAATGCCCAGAGATAGCTGCAAAAACACTCCATGTGTCTTCTGCCAAAATCCAGGCAGCTCCCCCAGCTGCCCCTGTTGAAATAATTTCATTATCTTTCCTTTTCAAACCTTTGGCAAACACCTTTCACTGGCAAAATCAAACCTACAACCCCACTGGGAAGGGATTCCAAAAAGATGGCATCCTGAGGATCTCGCCCCAAGATGCAGGGAAGAAAAAAAATGAATATGAACAGGGCGGAGATGTCGTCACGGAGTTGACAACAGTGGCCCACAGGGGCTGAGCCACAGAACCACGGTGTCACCCGCCCACCAGTTCACGCGTTCAGACCTTCTGTATTCCAGACATGGCACCAAGTCCCCGGGGTAGACGGGGACACGGTGATCACAGTGGATCACTTTCCCGAATGTTGCCAGTTACTGTCCAAAGTGCCCTGGAAGCTGACGTCCTCTCCACCACCATCCCAGGACAAGATCCAGATGAGGACACTGAGGGGCAAAGAGGTTGACTAACCTGCCCCGGATCACGCAGCCAGAAGGTGACAAAGCCGGGATACCGGCCCAAGCAAAGGGCGCCAACAGGAAACCACACCCCACTTTGAAAGCCGCAGACCTCACCCCTTGAATTGATCTTGCAGCAGAGCTATATTGAACTGAGAGTTTAACAGTTAACGAAAAATTAATTTTCTAGCCTTGCAAAATGACCCCCTCCCTAAGTTATTTTTGTTCCCTCAGACTCTACCAGTCAAGCCTAACAACCAGTCTTGACGAGCCTTTCCATGGGACTCACCATCCATCACCAGCGGCTGAGCCTTCGATTAGACTTCAAACCCCAAACCACCCGACCTGCAGTCCACGGCCCACCATAAAAGCCCTTGGCCTTGCCCTGGCTTGGCTGGGGAGATGGATTTGAAACTATTTCACCTCTTCTCTTAACTGACATCTTTCACGTTAAAACTTTCTTCCCTGGCAATCTTCTTTGTCTCAATAATTGGTTCTTGGTGCCGTGAGCAATGGAACCTTGCCTAGACCCCTTTTGGGGTTCAGTAACAAAAGCTTATTGTTGGCCGGGCGCGGTGGCTCACGCCTGCAATCCCAGCACTCTGGGAGGCCGAGGCGGGAGGATCGCTCGAGGTCAGGAGTTCGAGACCAGCCTGAGCAAGAGCGAGACCCCCCGTCTCTACTAAAAATAGAAAGAAATGATCTGGCCAACTAAAATATATATATAGAAAAAATGAGCCGGGCATGGTGGTGCATGCCTGTAGTCCCAGCTACTGGGGAGGCTGAGGCAGTAGGATCGCTTGAGCCCGGGAGTTTGAGGTTGCTGTGAGCTAGGCTGACGCCACGGCACTCACTCTAGCCCGGGTGACAGAGCAAGACTCTGTCTCAAAAAAAAAAAAGAAGTTAAACTCACCCACAAATGCCCTCATAGACACACCCTGTCTCCTATACATACATATATATATATATATATATATATTCACACACCCAACACTCGTTGTCACAGAGCGTCTCTTGCTGCCTGCTGTTACTGTCCCCCAAAATCCATGTGCTGAGATCCTCACCCCCGCAATGTGAGGGTACTAGAAGGCAGGGCCTTTGGGAGGGCTTCACCTTCCTGATTAGGATTACTGTCCTTACCAAAGAGGCCCCAGAGAGCCAGCTAGTCACTCTCGCTACACGGGGACACAGCGAGAAGGCACCATCCATGAACCAGAAAGCGGTCCCTCCCCGGACCCCAAATCTGCCGGCGCCTTGACCTTGGTTTCCCAGCCTCCAGAGCTGTGAGAAATAAACGTCCGTGATTCAGCAGTCCTACCTTAAGCAAACTCATTGATAGTCTCCCTGTGAAAGGCAAACATTGTCTCTTTCTTAATAACAGTAAAAAGAGGAAAACGAAATACTCAAAAAGAACAGCAATGCTTTATGTGATTTGTCTGAAAAGAATTTTAGCTACTTGTAAACATAAATGATAACAACACCTAATAGTTTTAAGTTTCACTGCATCATAGAGACTTTCTAACACGCCTTCTACAATAATGGTTCTTGTGTGTGTCACCTCTATTACTGTGGCTGAGAAAATTTCCCCAGTCGGCCATCAGAGGGCAGCATGTGACCAGATCTGTGATTTGTCACCGGGGCAGCGGCTGAAAGTGCCTGGAAGTGTCGCTGAACATTTCTAGACCGGTTTTACCCATAAAATGTGGCGGGGGGGTGTCGAGGGCTGGGTGACTCTAAGACGTCTGCCAGCTCTAACAGGCTGTGATTTTTTAACACACAGCCTATTACCATGGTTAAAGTTTAATGATGATAAATTTTAACCATTGAACAAACAAAAAAAAAAACTGTTGAAGCGCAGATCTGTTCAGATATTATTCTTGCTTTTAAAAATGGCTCACAGTTGTTGAGAATGTCTTAGGAGGTGAACACTGTTGTAAGCACTTCGCTTGCATTGTCATTTAGCAGCGTGGACAAGGGTGGTTCTCAGGTTCCTTTTGCAGACGAGGAAGGTGGTGTGCAGAGAGAAAAAGTGACGTGCCCACCGTCTCAGGGCTGGAATGACGGGGCCAGAATGGTAGGATCACATCTGTGACTGTGACTGCTCCTGGGAACTATGACCACAGTGAAAGGCAATCCAAATGTCTTACAAAGTGGTCATAACTGCATATGGCTAGCAGGTCCTAGTTTGGCCCTTCTAGAAAATTCTTATACTTACTTGGGAGCTTTCCGGGGCACAGAAGCACATCATTGCGTCCTATACGTTGTTACTTAAATAATATTTTCTTGCCATAAAAACAAATTCTAATTTACAATGGCTGTTGTTCTCTGTCCTAATCTCTGCACCCCCCCAAACGCCCCCCAGCCTGTGACAGGCCGAGTGGGTGTAGCCGCTGGCAGCGTCCACTGCAGGCCACAACCTGCCCCCTGAAATGTCCCCTCCCCAACCTGGAGAACCCCAAGGATGGGCCCTCCACGAAGTTTTTTCTCATTCTACAAGGCAGTTTAATGTGGTCTTTCTTCCATCTCTCTACTTTAGCAACAATCTCATTGCAGGTGTGTTTATTTATTTTGTTGTTTTCCCAGCCAGATTTAAACCCTTTTGGGTCAAATACGTGCTCTATTTTCATCTTTGTACCCTACGGTGTAGCATAGTACTTGGAATATAGTAGCTAATAATAATCGACTAGAAAAATAAATGAAGGAATTAATGTAGACTTTTCAAATCTTTGCTTTGAGGATGTCTAACCAATCTGCTTTTTACACGGATTGTTTTTTCCTGCTAACGACCTTAATGGTTTTGAATAACTTCAAATAATTCTCTGACTGGGTTCATTTAACTGTTTGCAATGACTATTCTTCTGTTTTTCTTTTAAATCATGGTTCTCCGGGTATTGCTGGATGCTGAAAACCTTACTAACAACATCTAGGTACAAACAAGTACTTCCGAGAACCAGAATTACTTAATTCTTCTTCTTCTTCTTCTTCTTTTTTTTTTTTTTTTTTTTGAGACAGAGTCTCGCTCTGTTGCCCGGGCTAGAGTGAGTGCCGTGGCGTCAGCCTTGCTCACAGCAACCTCCAACTCCTGGGCTCAAGCGATCCTCCTGCCTCAGCCTCCCTAGTAGCTGGGACTACAGGCATGCGCCACCATGCCTGCTAATTTTTTCTATATATACTTTTAGTTGGCAAGATAATTTCTATTTTTAGTAGAGACGGTGGTCTCGCTCTTGCTCAGGCTGGTCTCGAACTCCTGACCTCAAGCGATCCTCCCGCCTCGGCCTCCCAGAGTGCTAGGATGACAGGCATGAGCCACCGCGCCCGGCCTTAATGCTTAATTGCAGGGGAGCAGAGTTGTAAAACCAACCCAGCGTGGGAGGGTCCCACCATCTACTGGGGACGTTACCAATGCAAGGAATCATGGAGAAGTGGCTACTTACAGATCTTTGAATAAACAGTTAAAGTCAAGGCCACATGACTTCCATCTGGAAACACCAAACACCTTTTCTACCAAGAGGGCGGGGTCCATAGATTGAACACATTCTTGCTCGTTTTAAAACTAGACGGTTTCGCTTCACAGGTGCTCAGGGTTCAGGCCAATATTATCCCTGGGCTTAATTATTTAAGTTCCCTCTTGGGTCAGATCTGCTGACTTCTGTTTGGTTTTAACCAGCCTTTAAATCTGCTTCTAACCTTTGGTGCTTTTTTTTTTTTTTTTTTTTTGTAAAATATCTTTCTAAACAGATTCCCTTCTATTTACCAAAATAGATGGGATCAATGCTCAAAATATATCCACCCCCACAGATTTCTACATTTAGAGTCTCTCTTTGACCTGTGTTTTTGATAACATCTTAACCCACTTCCTGTGACTCCTTTTCTTTCTCTGAAATATGAATTTCTTCCTTCTTGCCTGAAAAAAAAAAAAGCTTAAACTTTTTCTAGCCTGAATTGAAACAACCTTCACTAGAATCTGCTATTTCCCTGAAATACCTTCCATTTCTGTCTCTTTTCGTGCCAGAACTTTCTGCTGCGAGTCCTAGATGGGCGGGACGAGGTCGGGGACTTGGGGACGTGTGAGCAAAACAGGGGAGGGGACGTGAGAGGCATATTCGGGCCGAGAATGGACCAGTTTCCCTGATGGAGGAAGTCAGTTTTGGCAAATGATCCAGTTTTGGGTAAATCTGAAAAGATTTTCTTGAACACCGAGGTATGGAGTGTGGATGGTGAGTGGTTGGCCACGTGTGACCACAGCAGCCACGTGTGACCTCAGGAAAGTGCTGGGCAGAGGGGACGTCAGGGATGTGGATGCCTCAGCTGTGGAGTGTTGAGGAATAAGGCCCCACCAACACTGACAAGGAAGTTGAAAGGCCGGTGATGTTATCAAGGTCAAACGTCTTGAAAATGAGATGATCATTGGAAAATAGAATGTCATTTACCTAGGTCAGGGTGTATTCAAAGAAAGCTGTCATTAGTATTCAAAAATGTGGGCCGGGCGTGGTGGCTCACGCCTGTCATCCCAGCACTCTGGGAGGCCGAGGTGGGAGGATCGCTCGAGGTCAGGAGTTCGAGACCAGACTGAGCAAGAGCGAGAGACTCGTGTCTACTAAAAAGAGAAAAAATCAGCTGGCGTGGTGGCGCATGCTTGTAGTCCCAGCTATGTATGAAATCTTACTTGCAGCAACAGGGGTGCAACCGGAGGTCATGATAGCCACTGAAATAAGCAAGCACAGAAGGACGAATGCGGCATCTTCTCACTCATACGTGGGGGCTAAAAAAGTGGATCTCGTGCAGACAGAGGAATGACAGGGAAAAGGAGAGATGGAGAGGAGTTCGTAACACAGTTTTCCTTTGAGAAAGTGAATTAATCTGGGAAGTTCTTCTTGTCTCCCTAGGGTCAGAATGGAATGAAATATCTAACTGGGATCCGAGAACCCCCGTTCCCCACTGATAACACAGTCATTTTGCTCCCTAGACAGTCTTCATTAAACGACTGGGCAACACAATGTCATGGAGTTTAGACCACCCTCCATCCCTGGGTAGACCACAATGCGGAACCACTTGCCAGAAGCCAACGGAAGCAGAGGGAGGAAGCCACCCTGGGTCCCCCGTCCCCTGCCCGGGACAGATGCTGCTTGTGCCGTTCCTGTTGTCTTAGTTTATGAGGGTTTCCTGAGAGGTTAAATAGCAACTGTGGTTGCCACCCCACGTTGTTCTAAATCCCATTCTGCCCTGTCTGTTCTGTAAATCAACAAATGGTAAATATTCCTCTAGCAAGCACCAAAGAAGGGAGCAATTGAGTACCCAGCCAGCAGCTCGGGTCACCTGCGAACACACCCATAGCTGTGCCTGATGATAATATCGGGAAGCCCAAATGGGCTCCAGAATGTTCCCTTGAGCAATCCCCCAGACGGTGTTGAATTTGCGAGGCCTCAGCAATGCAGAGCACCTGCAAAGAGGCCCATTAAGGGCAGGAAGCGCCTTGCGAGGTTCGGCTGCCCTTCCAGCTCAGAAACGTGAAACTCCTGGCAGGTAGAACCTGTCGGCAGCTCAGGGGAATCTTGCCTTTGGTTTCTGTTTGCCAGGTTTGGCGACCTCTTCGATCACCTTTGATGGAACTAAAAATCCGCAGTAAGGCACAGCCGGCTCACCCGTCCATACTGGGTACGGCCCACGCACTGTTTATTGTTGTAGAATTCCAAGCATGGTAAAGCACTTTCGAGAATGTGCCTCTCTATGCAAACATAG
Organism: Eulemur rufifrons; assembly: GCF_041146395.1. Classification (NCBI taxonomy): domain Eukaryota; kingdom Metazoa; phylum Chordata; class Mammalia; order Primates; family Lemuridae; genus Eulemur; species Eulemur rufifrons. The sequence goes on along the minus strand of NC_091008.1, from coordinate 2,789,009 downwards.
AATTTGGGGGCCGGGCGCGGTGGCTCACGCCTGTCATCCTGGCACTCTGGGAGGGCGAGGCAGGAGGATCCTTGAGGCCAGGAGTTCGAGACCAGCCTGAGCAAGAGCAAGACCCCGTCTCTACTAAAAATAGAAGAATTAGCCAGGCGTGGCGGCTCTTGCCTGTAGTCCCAGCTACTCGGGAGGCTGAGGCAGGAGGATGGCTTGAACCCAGGAGTTTGAGGCTGCAGTGAGCTATAATGACACCACTGCACTCCAGCCTGGGTGACAGAGTGTCTCAAGAATTAAAATTAAAAAAAAAAAAATTAAAAGTTAGAAAAAAAACATTGAATTTTTGTGGTGTTTTTCCCCTCAGAGATTGTCCTTTCCTATGTTTTGTTTTGGAACACCCCGAAATAACACACGACCGTCACTCTTTGTTTCAGCACATGTGATTGGCCCTGCAGAGACATGTCACATTTTCCTAGATGTAGAAATCCCTTCTGTTCATAGCAAGTGACTGCAGAGACGGCTGCAAAGGAAACTCACAGTCACACAAGTTTCACCTGCTTTCATTCCGTGAGTCTGTTTACTGCCCACCACGTGCCGGGCCCTCTTGCAGATCCTGGGGGCACAGCAGCAAAAGAAAGGCACAGATCTCTCCCCTGATGGAGAGGGGAGCTCTCCATACATGAAATAAATAAGTAACCGATATAACCATGCAGATTGTAGAGGTCCTATTGAGACAAAGGGAACAGAGAAGCTCAGTGGGGGCTGGGGCATTGGGGTGGGGCTGTATTTGCACAGAGTGGACAGGGAAGGTCTCACCAAAGTGACATTTGAGTAAGGACCTGACACAGCAAGAGTGAGTGGTGATGTCCACTCGCAAGATTCTTTGCGATCCTCGTATTGCACCGGGGGACAACTGTCGTAGAGTGACCGGTCATGTTTAGGACCCAAACCTACGCAATTAACTAATTGGTTTGGAAGACTACAATGTCTTGAAGGACTCTCAAAAGGTTTGGTCTACAATGGCCTCGTTCGTACAAACCGATCTGTTTTATTGAAAGACCTTGTTGAATTCAGACAAAACAAAAAATTATATCGTATCAAATATCGGATTTAATGATGTTCATCTTGGAGCCGTTTTTTTTTGTTTTGTTTTGTTTTGTTTTTTAATGAGAAGTAACAGAAAACGTTCTGGGTGCGGAGAAAAACGTGAGGAAGGCGTGAGGCACTGACCGACAAATTCAGATAAAAGTCTTCCTTCGGTGGTAAATAAATCTGATTTGCTTTCCCAGCATGTATCGGTCAAATAAATCTAATAATTTGAAAGCGTTTCATTTTGTAAGCCTGGGATGATCTGCACCTCTGAATCCTGTTAATAACAGGCAATATCGCTCACAGCTTTGCGTGTATGAAAGCAAAGATTCTGGTCATTGTCCTCACATCTCGGTAACCCCAGTGGGAAACCCTTCTGTGTTCCTGCGAGCATGATCGTATTCTCAAATCCGAGAAGCTACAGGAGGGGGAAAGGGTGACACAGCAAGGATGCTGCAGCCCTGTGGCTGTTTTTGCTCAGTGGTGACACCACCAAAGGTCTGGAAAGAGAAGAGGCACAGCCTTGGGGTCTGTCCTGTGTGCTCAGACAGGGGACCCGCCCTGCCCTGCACGTCACCCTCACGTTCTGTGAAGACCAGAGCAGCTTCTGCATCCAGGAAGAGTTTAGGAAATTCTTCAGTATGGACACAACGATGAATTGAGTCTTTCGAGCACAAAGGCTGGTCCTGTTACTTTGGACAAGTGGCAACACAAAGAAAGCCAGAGGAATGAGCTCCTGGAGCGAACGCAAGGTATAGAAGGTTCCAGATCGGGCTCTGCACCCGGGTCAGGACTGACCTGGGAGGTTCTGCCTCTGCAGGAACTTCCATCCGTTCATTTAAAGCCACAGGGGCTTCCGATCCGCCAGGCATTTTAAACCGCTCATTTAAACATCGCCAAGTTCTGCCTAAGAACGTGTCTCCTTTCCATTTCCCTGGCTCCTTCTGAGCACATTTGGCATTTGTTGTTGGTTTAGGATGATAACACTGAAATGGCCTCTTTCTTTGTGCAGACTTCAGAAATCCGTCTGGATTTTCAGGGACTCCGTGCACGCCAGTAGCTGCTTTAAATTTTTTCTTTTTTTTGGTGTGTGTGTGTGTGTGTGTGTGTGTGTTTGCTTTTAATTCAAATTGCACCGTGTGGCTCGTCATCTACACGGGTTATCTCCATCCAGCGTGTTGTTTTCAATGATTCTCTGTGGAATACTTTCCACTCCTCACTCCCTGGTCACCAGAAGTTAATCACAGTAGAACTCTAAACAAATGAGCCACTATTTCCAAGGGACCGTTTCTGCCAGCATTAGATTATTTTTGTATTGTGTGAGGTTGTTGCCTAGGAGGTTTTTATTTTCTGTCTTGTGGTTTCTTGATTTCATAGATGGTCAAAAAGAAAGCAGTTTTGGATTATATGTCGACAAATCGACTTTAAAAATCTCCAGTTACATAGCATATGGTCTCCGATAAAATCCTTATCGTGACACACAGAAGAAGAGGCTTTTAATGGAACTACTCATAGGTCCTTTAAAGTAAAGCTTATAGCAGAGAGATTTTTTATAAGCTGAGTTCCACGTCCTAGGGCCATTTAAGCTCAGCGGGTGAACTATCATAATGATATGATTTCAGCCGACCTGTTTATTCCCGTGGAAAAGTCTCTAACAATGGACAATGGCTTTTAACTCACGGAGAGATATTTGGTTTGATCCTATGAAATAGCCATTTTTTGCAGGTGAGAAATCATGGAATATCAGCAGCTTCATGCTGTTAAAATGGTATACTAAGAATGATGGGCGCAATGAAAAAGACAAAAAGCCATAGGGAAGCCTGGGGGGCGGGGAGGTGGCTCACGCCTGTAATCCCAGTGCTCTGAGAGGCCGAGGCCGGAGGATCGTTCGAGGTCAGGAGTTGGAGACCAGCCTGAGCAAGAGTGAGACCCCATCTATCCCCAAAATAGAAAAATTAGCCGGGCATGGTGGCACATGCCTGTAGTCCCAGCTACTCCGGAGGCTGAGGCAGGAGGATCGCTTAAGCCCAGGAGTTTGAGGTTGCTGTGAGCTATGATGACACCACTGCACTCTAGCTGGGGCGACAGAGGGAGACTTTGTCTTAGAAAACAAACAAACAACAACAACAACAACAAAAACAAACAAAAAACAGGGAAAGTGAGATCTATAAAAGTAAAATAGGGCAATTGGGCAACCAGGGGTGAGTTCTCCATTCTGGGTGCCCTTTTGTATTTGTTCAGGATTTAATGATGTCTACTTTGCGGAATATTTACGTGACTAGGCACTACACTAATCGGTATCTCCATGCGGTCTATAGACGCTGTCTAAAGATCTATTATTCATACTGCCACTCCCCAGCGATGTATTATTATCTTCAGTTTCCTGGATAAAGGCATTGAGGTGCCCAGAGTGGAAGTAACTTTCCTAAGACCAGACAACGTTCAAACCTAGTTTTTTTTTTTCTGATTCTGAAATTTCTGCTCTGAATCGCGACGCCATTTCATCTTGCGAGCAGAAAGCAGGAGAGGGCCGAGGTGCCGGGGGTTTGCAGTTGTTCCACTCTTGGTGTTAATAGCAAGAGAGAATCTGTAGCAAAGAGCAAATTCTACAGTGCTTCTCTTTTTCCATCTTCTCCGAGGTTTTGCCTCCTTTTTTCTTTGTATGTCAGTGCTTGAAACCACCAGGTGTCGGAATCATCAGATTTTTGAAAGAAATCATCCCATTTCCTGCTAGCCGTCAAAGCTCAGACTGTTTTATTTACAGCTACAAATGCTGTACCGTTTTTTTCTACCAAGGATGCATCAAAGGAGGGAAAAGGCTCGGCTGCAGGACACATGGGTGGGTAACAGTGGGGCCTGAAGACAGTAAGTGACAAGACAGTTTTCGTCTCCTTTCCTGGTGGGGATGAGAGAATGCCCTAATGTTTCATTGCCGTGTCCAGAGGCGCTAAGCACAGGTTTTTTTTTTTTTTTTTTTTTTTTTTTTGAGACAGAGTCTCACTCTGTTGCCCAGGCTAGAGTGAGTGCCGTGGCGTCAGCCTAGCTCACAGCAACCTCAAACTCCTGGGCTCAAGCGATCCTCCTGCCTCAGCCTCCTGAGTAGCTGGGACTACAGGCATGCACCACCATGCCCGGCTAATTTTTTCTCTATATATATATTTTTAGCTGTCCATATAATTTCTTTCTATTTTTAGTAGAGATGGGGTCTCGCTCTTGCTCAGGCTGGTCTCAAACTCCTGATCTCGAGTGATCCTCCCGCCTCGGCCTCCCAGAGTGCTGGGAGGAGCCACCGCGCCTGACCCGCTAAGCACTTTTTAGAAGATGGTGAACGATCAACTCTCCCAAATCACCAGATTTCCAACCTGTATCTGATGCATAGTCTAGAAAAGAAACAAAAATCCAGATACATTCTGAGAAGAGACACCGTGTGCACACAGGGAGAGAGAAAAGGTTCTTTAAAATATTTGAAGGTTTGAACAAATCTCTATGTAGTTTCCAAACGTAACTTCAGTTGTGAAGAGTTAGATCCAGAATATCACGGAAGGGAGAATGCTTTGAACCCCACCGCGCACACCTCCCCTTCTTATTTCTAAGCTTGCCCTTTACTGTGGACATTTTATATTTAGGAGAGGATTTAAAAAAAAAAAAAAATCTCCATCCAACCGATCTTTCTAGAGTGACTCTGGTGACGCAGATGCGGATGGAACAGGGTTCATTGAAGCCCCAGAACTGGCCAGGCTGCCGGGTGAGTTCCAATATAGATCTGAGGTCGCTTGAGAAACTGAGAATTTTTCTAGAAGCATCTGGGCGAAACTAGGTCTGCTTTTCCAGGAGGTTAGTGTATTGATTCGTTCACGGGGCAACATTTCCCCGGGAGAGACCATTGTTTTGCTTACAGAGAACAATTAACTTGCCGTTATCACCAAGTGCAAACTGTCACCCACTGAAGGAGACCCTGGCCGGACCGCCTGCCTCCGTAGGGTGACTCTCCTTAAGAAATAAAGATGGACTCATTGTCAGCAGAAATCACAAATTTATTAACTCTTAAATATATCAATCAGTCATTTACCATTATGGCAAGAAATATATACAGTGTCCCATGGTAAACTGCAGTGTTTCAAAATGACAGAAGATAACAAAGGTGTAATTCAGTTGTGGTGGAGAGAACAAATCACAATGTCCTCACGTCCGAGTGCGGAAGACAAACTTGATCTACGGTATATTCAGCACCACATGCTAAATTAAAAGTGTAAAAAAAAAAAAAAAAAAAACCAACAAAACACTCTACACCTATTTATTTTAAAATACATGTATGCCACGTGTAGCCGCTTCACAAAAAGGTCAAAGAAATTAAAAAGGGAAAAACGAGGCCGTTACTTTTTCACAGATCTCATTGGCAGGTTAACATGGCTCAATACATTTACTGTATATATTTATTTTAAATATATATTGTTTTAAATTGTGTAATAATTATCAGAAAAGCTTCAACCCATCTATCATACATCCACTAGCAATAATATCTAAAGTGATTAGTAATCAACACAGAAAGGTGATATGAGAGAGAGGAGGGAGGGTTGTTTTTTGTTGTTTTGTTTTTGTTTTTTGCTTCTGCTTTAAAAATAGGCATCTGAGGACAGTGAGTTGCTATCGTTAAAGTAACGCGGATGGAGATTCCATGCACTAGAAAGCATTTCAGGGAAGAGAAAAAGGTCTCACCGGAATTGAATCAACAAAGAACAAACGAGAAGCACAAAGAAAACCCAGGATGTTTCCCTTTTCTTTCTGTTTTAAACTGGAGAATCCTGACTCCTTAGAGGAAGAGAATGATACTCTGACTCAAGAGAGAAGCTGAAAAAGCACAAGTCACGAAGATCAAGTTCAAAACACTTATGAGAATGGAAAACATTCCTAGGCTTCTCTAACTTTAGAAAAGTAGCCAGTGATGATGGGGGGGTGGGGGGGGCGTTGCGTTCCACAAGGAGGAATTCAGAGCATTTGCAAAAATCCTTCTCCACTAGCAACGCGGTATTCTCCTGGCAATTGTCCCAGTCAGTAAGACATTCCAGTCACAGGAGCAACTTATCTGCTTTGACCCTAAGTTTAAACAATTTGAATACCTCCAACATAATTAGGACACCTAAGTCCAAACTAGAGCCTAAGCAGAATGAAAAAACCTTTAAAATCTTGCCATTTTGGTGGGCCCTTAAAGATGATCAAAAGTGCTGGTTTAGCTACTCCCCGAAGGCCTTGATTTCTATTTTAGCCTCGTTTTGCAAATTTCACTTTTGTTGTTTTCTCATATACTCCCAGCCAGAAGAAAGGAAAGAAGGGAGCAAAAGAAAAATAAAAAAGGCAGCAAACAAAAGCAACAAATAGGAAATAAATGAAATAAAGAAAACAGAGCACAGATTTGAGAAAGAAAAAAAAATTCAATGCAGAAAATTCACCAACACAGTGTGAGTATACACTAAAGTGATCAAACTCGTAAGTGATGTGAATTTTTCCAGTTTACATAGTTTGACCAAAAACCACGTGGCTTTAGATGCTAGCAAACCACCTGATTCTTGCTTCCACATCCGTAAGTGATTTTGCCCACATATCAACCCAGTTCAGCTGTTAAACAGCAAAGCTTTCAATGAAAAATCATCCACTTCAACCAGGATCACGCCAGGATCCTTTTTTAAAAAAAAAAAACAACAAAACAAACAAACAAACCAAAAACAGATTAACAGCAAGAGTTCTAAAAAAATTTACATTTCTCTTACAAACTGTCATTCAGAAAACAATAGTTGTTAAGTCTGTTAAGTCTTGGCATAAACAGAGAAACCTGATGAATCGTTGTACTTGGAATATTGTGGAATTTTTTGTCTGACCTCCCCCTATTTATTGTTCGCCAACAGTGATTTAAGTTTGCATGGAGCATCCCCGGAATTGAAGTGTAAACAACGTATAGGAAGGAACATGATAAGATGATGTATCACATATGCGTGACATGAAGACCTTCACAACTTCATGCACTCAGAAACATGCATGAAGAGGAGGAGAGGACGGCCCAGGATCACTTTCCAGGTGCCTCGAGAACAGAGAACGCAGAAGTGGCACTGTGGATATTTAGCTGCAAGGAAAAAGGGGGAGGAAGAAATGAATTATATTGTCTTATAAAACATCAAATTGTTTTGCCATAGTTGTGACTAGGTTGCAATTTTATAACACAGCTAACAAACAGATGGAAAACACCGTGTCTAAGAGATCTTTGCTTGCGATCATTACAAGAAAAATTCCAAGATGTGAAGCAAAGACAATATGAAAATAAGAAATCGGTATTAATTATCTATTTGTTCACACAAAGCAAAGCTAAAAATAAAGTGACAGGGACACAGGCTTCAATCACGTCATTAGATCTAAATATACATTTTAAGCATTCGTATTTGTTAGACAAATTAATAAATGAAAATGATCGTTTGGGTGAATTGAAACAGACTCAAAGTTCAAATTCATCCTTAGCTTTTGTCATTATTCTTACTTAGATTCCTTGGGAAATGAAACCTAGAAGTCAATTGAACAAGGAATGCAGCATCAAAAGTAGAGAAAACCTGATTGTTCTTATGTAATTGGAGGTCTCCCGTCTTTAAAGCAACAGCTGGAGGCTGTGTTTTTCTTAAAGGCTCTGATAAGGTTCAGTGCTTTGAACTGGGCAAATATTCACAACAGCACCACACGTATCTGAATGCTTCTAACCCAAGTGCAAGAAACAAATCACCAAAACAACACAGGCGTGAAGTTAATTACAGTCCATTTTCAATTATCGTCTGGAATACCCACTTGGTGGATTTTAAATTTCAGCTTGGCTTCCTCCTGTGGCCCGTGCTCATGGCCGAGTACCATCGTACTCAGTCACGCACAGCAAATTAATGTACCTATTCACCTCTGCCAAAGGCTGATAGGAATTGCAACCTCTTAAAACACAGGTACGAGAGGATCCTGAAGCTTACTGTCCATGAGGTCTGGGTGATTTAGAGTTGTCTGAATTGACCCAAATATAATTTCCTTTTGCTGTGAGAGCACCAAGATTCTAAAAGGGCACAATCCATATGTTAAAAAAAAAAAAAAAAAAAAGTTCTTCTTTAAAAGTTCTACCTTTAAAATAAAGGGCCATGCTAGCGAACAAGGCTGAGCGCCAGACTCAAGAGTTCATGCAAACTTGCTGTGCGTTCTCAAGACCTTGCATGTTTTCACCGACTATCACGCGCGCGAGAAAATGCTCCAAAGGAACAGAACGAGCCCTGGAGCTCTGCCGCCGTGCACTCGGATCAGACTGCTCGGAGCAGGGTGGTACTTACAAGACCACATGGGAATGGTTTTCAGGCCTTAGATGTTTTGCCACAAAGAGGTGCCTCCCGAGAAGTTTTCTTTCCCATTTGGAATACAGGGTGGCCTATTAAGAGAAGCCCCATTTAAGCCACTCGGCGTAAAATGAAGGTTTCTTAAATAGGCTGCAGCCCGTCCACACCTCAGGGGACTCCAGCAAAACCTCACCCTCTGCTACTGTCTGAACGCGGTCCCTTCTCTGGTCCCTTCTCTAGTCCCTGGCAGCTTGCGCTGGACATCTCTGGGACACGAAACACACACACACACACACACACACACACACACACACACAAACTGGTGTCCTCGTCATCTTCATATTCCTTTTGTGTCTTTCTCTTTATTACATAGCTATTGTTTTTGGAATGAATTTCAATCTATGTTGTTGCTGTTGTTTTGGTTTGGCTTTCGTTCTTACTGACCCACTTTTTCCAAAGGCAACAGTGCTACAGAATTAGTAAGGCCTTTGCAAACCGCTGGGGTGTGTTATCAAACTAAGAGAGGAGCGTGGATCCCCTGCGGGGGGGCGGGTGGCTGCTTGGATGAACCTGAGTCCCCATGCCACGCCCCAGATGCTGACAGGGGACCCCGGTGCGAGAGTGACGGAGGAGAGGCAGTGGGCCACACTGCCCCTAGCCCAGTCTACGCTTCCCTCTCATTTCGTGTCACCCCACTCGACTGATGCCACCAATGCTCCGCCACTTCCCTTTGCTCTGGTCGGAGCCAGCCTTCCTCACCCACAGCGTCCCCTCGCATGAAACCCACAGCCCAAAACACCGCACTGGTCTTCACGATTCTCCTTTAGCTGGGACTGTGTCTTCCCTGTGATTTTTCTATCTTTCTACGTCTCCAAATTCCACTCGTTATTTAAGACCTTGTCTACAAATTCTCTCTTACGCATGCAGTGTGCTTCCAAACTGCCATAAACATTCCACGCTGCTCTGAAGCCGATTATAAACTTTCTTATATAGTTTTATTTTTCCTTTGGAATCAATAATTAGCTGCTTTCTAAACTAGAATATATATACTCCTTGGGGGTGACGTCTTGTCCCTCGCGTTGACTCTGGCACAGGTGACGCACCGCGAGACGGGCGATAAATATCTGTCTGACATTGGCTGAGAGCAAGCGCAGCATCTGCGGTCGAGTGGGGAGGTGAGAAAGGCACCATAATACCTGGTATTTGCTTTTATTGATTTATTTTTTTTTGAGGCAGAGTCTCGCTCTGTTGCCCGGGCTAGAGTGCCGTGGCGCCAGCCTAGCTCACAGCAACCTCAAACTCCTGGGCTCAAGCGATCCTCCTGCCTCAGACTCCCGAGTAGCTGGGACTACAGGCATGCGCCACCATGCCCGGCTAATTTTTTCTATATATTTTTAGTTGGCCAGATAATTTCTTTCTATTTATAGTAGAGACAGGGGTCTTGCTCTTGCTCAGGCTGGTCTCGAACTCCTGACCTCGAGCGATCCTCCCGCCTCGGCCTCCCAGAGTTGCTAGGATGACAGGCGTGAGCCACTGCGCCTGGCCTGATATTTGCTTTTAAATGCTGTCTTTTATACATTTTCCCTACTATCTATGGAGAACCTATGAAATGCCGCCCCTGGTAATACCTTGGCCATTCTAGAACCGCCTCCCTGTGCTCTCTTCCTGCACCCCCCTCCCCTGCCAGTTGTGAAGGTGAAGTCCCAGCTATTTTGTCTGATGACACGAGTCCCCGGATTTAACCCTGCGGGGGGGATCGCCTTGATCGGGCAGGCCCCGGTTCTCTCTAAAACGATGGCCTGCTGCTCCGCGGCTGGTCTGGCTGATCTCCCCGGAGATCTGCAGACTTTTCCCGCAAAGGTCTGTTTCCAGCCGCGTAACCGACCGGTCGCGTTGCTACCCACGCGCCCTGCCACCAACCACGGGACACGCGGGAGGGGCTGCCCTGGGGGTTGGGTGTCAGCAAAAAGCCGACAGCCCGCAGATATTTACTTGATGGGCACGGTGGGTGAGCCCGAGCGGTGAAAATGCACGTTCTGCCACTTGCCGTCGCGGCGGTGCCACACGCGGGTCTCCTCCGACTGCATGGTCTTGGGCATGCCGCCGCCGTCCATGTACTGCGTGAGCCGGATGTAGGCGATGCAGGCCGCGTCCTCCCCCACCAGGTGCACGTGCGGGTTCAGGATGATGGTGTGGATCGGCTTGTTGCTTTTGGACAACGCTGCAAGAGAACACGACAGGAGCCAAAGTGAGTTTCTGGGTCAACTGAAACCCGTAACAGCTTCAGCTGGGAGCGGGGAATGCAACGCCATTCGTTCGCTCATTAAGGAAACAATCCATCTACTAACTATCCGCACTCATCAAATACTGTAACAGGAAAAGCGAAAGTGGAGACAGTCTTTATTTTCTCGGATTCCCTTTGCGGGCAAATTTGCACGCTACTCTAGAAATTTTGATTGGTTGGAGGAAAAAGCTGGAGGGATGTGTGTGTTTATCATAGGAGGTGGTTAGCAACAGAAGCTGTAAGAGGGGCAGAGCTGGGGCTGGCCTGGCCCGGGGGCACCAGGTGGCTCCTGTCTTCACAGAGGGACCTGCCGGGCAACTGGCAGGGGACCTCGTGGTGGGGTCTGTGTCTGCCAGTTGGTGAAACACATGGGGCGAGGGAAATGTATCAAGGATCAAGCATGGAGGTCACCGTCTCCAAAAAAGGCTGGTCCAGCGTGAATTGGTTTCTGCATCTCATCCTGTGACCCCTCCACGTTGTAGAGTCCATCCCATGACAGCCCGGTTGTGACCACCTGGTACAAATCCCAGATGTGGCGCTGGGCACCCAGCCTGGTTCTGACCCTCAGCTCTTCCCTGGGACTGAGGCTCCCGCCTCTGTGATCTGACAGTAGCTGCCCGTTCTCGTCACTCCACACCAAGAGATACGTGTTGTTATGAGAGATGGGCGGGTGTTGATTGACAGTCAGTGGGGGACGACGTGAAATGCTACCGTGAAGCTTTGTTACAGTGAATTTATTAAATACGGCTGTTTGCGTATTTGTAAGTGCCTAGTGCGTACAAGGAAGAGTCATTCATTCAAGACTTCTCAACTCCACGCCGAGGCAGACGTTCTTATCAATGCTTGTAATTACTGAATGTGAGCTTGGTAATTCTAATCATCAGCACAATTTCCCTTTAATTGAACAAGATCTCTCTGCAAAAATAGTGAATTCACTTTATGCAACATGTAAACGCAACATAACGTCTAAGGTTATCAGATGTAAGGAAAAGGGTAAAGGGAATTCCTGGTTTACGCTTTTCTGGTGACCTGAAAGATTTCTGCGGGAGGGACTCTAATGTCACCTTCTCTGGAATGTGACGGTGTCCTCTGAGATCACTAAAATTTTTGCAAGTTGATTTGAGATATTTATCGGATTACTCGCATTCACTTACATTTGACTTTGACAATAAGCACGAAATACCCCTGAAAGCCTCTTCTATGTGGACTATTCCGGCGTATGCTGTGGTTCCTTTTATTTTTTCAGATATAAATAGTTTTATGAAAATGAGAAATCATGTTTTTTGGTAACTCATTTTATAACATATCTTATACAGTCACCGGGCCATACGTGGAGTGTATTCAATCAACAGTACCTTTTCTACTGAGTCAGATATTTTTAAAAACACACTAAAATTTTTAAGCCTGTCATTTTTTTTTTTCAATTTTAAATACAAAAAAAAAAAAAATCATGTGGTGTAAATCACTGGACAGAGGTAAAAATCCTCATTGTAGAAAACAGCCAAAGACTCTGCAAGTTGGGGAAAAGTCAAAGAGAAGTTGGAAAAGGCATGTTATTAAATTAAGAATAAATGTACCATTTTCAAAGTAGAATCGGTGAAAGTCCATCCCTTCCACTAAATTACCCAAAGCTTCAGGTTCAAAAGCAGTAAGGCCTGGGTCACAGATTTTTCTGGAGGAAGAAAAGTAATGAAAATAAGCAATAAATACATGCTTTAACATATTTTGTTGTTTCTTGTGTAAACATTTTTATCAGTCAATGAAGGAAAGAGCCTCTAAAAAAAAACATTAAAGACGTAAAATTTCTATCTTAGACCTTGGCAAGGTGGGTTGAGGACTCTAAAAAGGCATTTTGCAGAGAACCCTGACAGGACAAACTAATTTAACCAGTTCAAGCAGCTGATAATCTACAATATTTTAGGAATCTCTTTTTTAAAATTTCTACTTTTTTATTTCCAAGGTGAACTCTCTAGTTTTCCCCAGTTTTTCTAACTCTTGACCTAGGTTTATTACTTTCTAAAAATATTCTCCAAGTCCTACAATCCAAGTGTAAGACACTCTCCAAATCCGAAAAAACCATTTTTGGTTCTGAAATGAAGTATTTTTGGAATACTTTTTGATGTACGACACCTTCTGTGTGCGTGTCAGACATCTCTGTTCTAATTGAGCTGAAGGAAGGTATCACATCCTATACTTCCTGGCAATGTTCACCATAATTAAGCTGGGTTTAATTTTAAAATAAAATGAACAGAAGGTTCAAATGCACACACAAGTTTTCTTTTTAATCCTAAAAGTCAGGTTCAACAAAGGGGTGCACGATTTTAAAAATTCTGAGAAATCCAATGGGCTTTCTTTGGAGAAATCTATTCAGTAAAGAATTGCTAAACATCTATTATTCTTCCAAACAAGCAATTATAGCAAAATAATTCATACTAGAATAGAAGGAAATGCACAGTGCTTGAAACATTAGATCACTTATAGATAGGAGACAGGAAAGATTTAGGAGGGAAAGAAAATTTGAGCTGAGCTGGTAAGAATGCGTCAGAGTTTTCCAGGGGCATGGCAGGCGCTGGGCAGGAGGGGGACGGCAAGGGGACGGTGAGTCGCTTGGAGAATGGTGGTCAGTCATGCAATGTGGTGAGCGCTGGTCACTGGGCTGGGTGTTAGGGCCCCTGGAAACGAGGAAATATCTCCTTGGGCCTGTCGCGATTACGTTCAGGCTGCTCAGAGAAGGTGACAAGATCTGGATTTGAAGAACTAGTGGGAGGTCACAGGTAGGTAAAAGGTGTACACATCAAACGACGGTGGACTGAGTATTAATTTGCCCCAAAGGACGACACAGCGAAGGGGGCCACAGCTAATTCATCTGGAAATTCCACATTTGAGAGGCAAACTTTCCTACCTGCTCAACAGAAATACAAATTCCACGAGTCTGACTCACTATGGTTCTTCCAAGCACAGTACCGTTTACAGAATGTGGAATTGGTGTTTTTTAAAGAACACTTTTACAGTAGAAATCGCAGTGGTTGTCTTTTGTGGTAAAGAAAGCCTTGAAGGCGGGGGATGGGGTAGGGATTATCAACTTCACCTCGGACTGGCTGCTGGGCAGGTATTTTTAAGCTTAAAGTCAAATATATATAATCTCTTTCTAAGGAGCAAAATGGGAAGAACAGTGTTCCTATGGCAACAGGAATTTGTTCTGTCAGGGGTTATTATTTCCTCTATAAACATGGTTTTTGGTTGTCAATATCTGGAAACCAAAATTTCTTAGGACCAGCACCAGCGTCATTATAACATCCATTGTAAATGGAGTTTACTACCCAGCCATAAAAAGAGTCAATATATTTGGAAAGTCTGTTCATCTATTCTTTCTTTCACCATCTTTCCTTCCTTCCTTCCTCTCTGGCTATCCATCTCCTGTAACAGGCTTCAAATTAATAAATGATTCCCAACGCTGCCACCTGACCTGTGGGGGTGTGTGTTCTGAACAGGTGTTCTGAGAGCCGGCTGACAGAGCTATACTAGTACCTCCCACCATCCGAAAGGCTCCCAGATGGAAGTCTTGTTGGATTATCTTTGGGCCTGAAAGCAAAAAATCAGGCCAGATTATAGACCTCCAAATGCAAAAAAAAAAAAAAAAAAAAAAAATTAGTAAACTGATGTGATCCCAAGTTCTTTCATTATTTCAAATACCCTACTTTAAGCTGTGTAAGAACATAGGAAAGACTCCACTTCCGCCTGGCTACAACTGCTCCCTGTCCCCGAACCAAAAACAACAATAAAACGCAACTTTTGCCCATTCCACTGGGGAATGCCATTGCAAAAGATCTTTTAGGAAGAATATTCTTATTCTTTGGAGAATCATATGTCTAACAAAGTTATAACAGCAAAAAGAATAAAAAAGAGCAGCTTCTATGGCACAGAGCTAAACAATTATTTAATAGGAAACTGCTTTCTCTGACAAGAAAGAGTGTTCTTTTAAACTCCATTTTTTATTATTTCTTTTGTTCCAAGTATACTTTATTAGGTCATGTTAAAGAATTGATACATGGCCGGGCGAGGTGGCTCATGTCTGTGATCCTAGCACACTAGGAGGCTGAGGCAGGAGGAGCCCTTGAGCTCAGGAGTTCGAGACCAGCCTGAGCACGAGTGAGAGGCCATTTCTACTAAAAATAGAAAAATTAGCCAGGAGTCGTGGTGCGTGCCTGTAGTCCCAGCTACTTGGGAGGCTGAGGCAGGAGGATCGTTTGAGTCTAGGAGTTTGAGGTTACAGTGAGTTGTGATGATGCCACTGCACTCTAGCCTGGACAACAGAATGAGTCCTTGTCTCAAAAAATAAATAAATAAATAAATAAAATAAAAAATAATAAAATAAACTTAGAAAGATCTTTATAACCAGAGATCAGATTCAATCACTTTTTGGATTTAACTCTATCATTCAAGTGGAACTCATTTAATTGTCTAGTGAAAGAAAAGACTTGGGTGGATTTTGACCCCCAAATAGCTAACTTACTGACCCCCATATTCTGTGCAATAAGCCTTCATGCCCTTTTTAAACTGAATGATTTATTTTCACTTGAGCAAAAGAATTTCCTTTATACTCCCTATGATCCAGTAGTTTATAAACTTTAAGCACGAGAACCCCTTCTTCAAATAAAATTTTCCTCAAGTGACAAACACACAAAATAGACGCAGATACAGTTGAGCTGTACTGGTTGAAGAAAGAAGGCATCGTCTGATGTCGTCTCCTAATCTCTTTCTTTATCCCAGCACCTCTGCAGAACTGTGAAGGAAAACACTTCCTAAAGCAAAGGCGCATTTTATGTGCTCTTCGCTTGTTGTGTTTTTGCTCATATGGATTGCTCTGCCTGGAATGTTCTCCTCTCATCTAGATCTGCTGGACCTACACATCTTCACGTCTACAAAGAAACCTCCAGTCCCTGGATCCTTAATTTTTTTTTTTTTTTTTTTTGGAGACAGAGTCTCACTCTGTCGCCTGGGCTAGAGTGCCGTGGCATCAGCCTAGCTCACAGAAACCTCCAACTCCTGGGTTCAAGCCATCCTCCTGCCTCAGCCTCCCGAGTAGCTGGGACTACAGGCATGTGCCACCATGCCCGGCTCATTTTTTCTCTATATATTTTTAGTTGTCCAGATCATTTCTTTCTATTTTTAGTAGAGACAGGGTCTCGCTCTTGCTCAGGCTGGTCTCGAACTCCTGACCTTGAGCGATCCTCCCTCCTCGGCCTCCCAGAGTGCTAGGATGACAGGCGTGAGCCACTGCGCCCGGCCTGAAATCTTAAATATATTCATTTCTCTCCTGGGGACGCTTAGTCATTTATACCTTGAAATAAAACTACTGTGAACATCTCAAAGCTGGGGTTAAACATACATGAATTCGGGTACAATTAGGAATGCATTCATATAGAAAATGACATTCGCCTTATGTGTGAAACCAAATGTCCTCGACTCACGTGTAAGCTTCAAAGTCCCCATTGTTGATGGCTTCAATCAGTTGTTCGGTGACTTTGATAATCTCCTGCTTTCGTGCTAAAGGCAAAGATACAGAGGTAGGTGAGAAAAAAAAGACAAAGGCCACGTAAAATATTATTCTAATAATATTGCTATTTCCCTTAAACAGCATATTAATATTTAAGATGCGTCCCTCACAGAAGCCAGTGTGGTGTTACTTGCTGCACAATCTTGCTGCTCGCAGTGCACAGACCAGAGGCACCTCGCTCTCTGGAGCTGTGACGATAGAAACAGATTCCCAAGTCTCCCTCTTGCCCTACGGATTCAGAATACGCGTTGGAACGTGACTCTCGAGTGACTCCTGGCTACGGTCACATTTGGGAAGCACGGCCGCTCTCTATTTATTAGCAAACAACAGGCATCTGAAAGGTCGAGGCTGTTTATAAAATTAGGTCTTACTATTTTAACCAACTTGATTGAATTTGTGAACGTATTTCTCTTCACCATTAACACATGTAACTAAAAATGATAATCTCAGAGTACTGCTCTCTAGCCGTGTATGTTTATGTTCAGAGTGAAGATAATATCTTGCACTGAGACACTCGACGTTCTATGATTATTTGCATCGTCTTAGTATTCAGCTCAGCTAACCCTACAGAAGAGGAAGCCAGCGCTGTGATTGGCCGTCATATTTAGATGTCAGCTCTGTAAATTGGAGAGGCGACATGTCAATACTGTACATGTAGACAGGTAAAAGATGGAACAGCTGTCAAACGCACCAACAGTCACATTCGTTTCTATTCCCAGCCCACAACTGCTACAGATATAAACAGTTTGGCTCGAATCCCTTCTATTCAGTTAACTTGTTTCTAATGCCATCTCCCTCCCTCGACTGTTCTTTCTCTTTTGGGAACGCCTGCAGTGTGTGTCGCTCATTTGGCACTTGTGCCTGTTAGATCTTGACCCCTTCTCTAGTTAAACCACCTTATTACTCGTTTTGCATTTTTCTTAAACTTTGTATAGTGTGTGTGTGTGTCTGTGTGTGTGTGCATGTCTTCCTCGTTAACTTACAACTTTCCCGAGAGCACAGAACATGTTGGTTTTTTTTTTTTTAATCCCTTAAAAAGTTTTGCTCAATGTCTTTCATTTATTTATTTATTTATTTATTTTTGAGACAGAGTCTCACTCTGTCACCCAGGCTAGAGTGAGTGCCGTGGCGTCAGCCCAGCTCACAGCAACCTCAAACTCCTGGGCTCAAGTGATCCTCCTGCCTCAGCCTCCCGAGTAGCTAGGACTACAGGCATGCGCCACCATGCCTGGCTAATTTTTTTCTATATATATTTTTTTAGCTGTCCAGATAATTTCTTTCTATTTTTAGTAGAGTTGGGGTCTCGCTCTTGCTCAGGCTGGTCTTGAACTCCTGACCTCAGGCGATCCTCCTGCCTCGGCCTCCCAGAGTGTCAATGTCGTTTGTAACTGCAGTCCCCAACCGTCCCCCTGCCATGCCGCACATTAGGAGGTGGCTGCACCCACAGCTGCTCCCTGTCGCCGGCATCACGGCCCGAGCCCGGCCCCACGTCAGAGCAGCGGGGACATGGGACCCTCACAGAAGTGCGAACCCCACTGCAAACTGCATGGAAGGGATCCAGGACCTATGAGAATCCAACACCTGATGCCCCGGACCCCGGTCCGTGGATAAACTGTCTTCCACGAAGCCAGTCCCTGCTGTCAAAAGGCTGGGGACAACTGTTTTATAAAATACATGCTTGGCCAGGAGGAGTGGCTCATGCCTGTAATCCTAACACTCTGGGAGGCCGAGGCAGGAGGATCACTTGAGCTCAGGAATTTGAGACCACCCTGAGCAAAAGTGAGACCCCGTCTCTACTAAAAATAGAAAAATTATCCCGGTCTGGTGGTGCGTGTCTGTGGTCCCAGCTACTCAGGAGGCTGAGGCAGGAGGATTTCTTGAACCCAGGAGTTGGAGGTTGCAGTGAGCTATGATGAGGCCACTGCACTCTAGCAGGGGTGACAGAGCAAGATCCTGTCTCAAAACAAATCAACAAAAAACTCAAAAAGTTTATAGACTTGATTGATTGAGACTAATGATCCTTTCTTGATTTCAAAGCACTTCCAATCTATCTTAATAGGGCAGAGAGGCTGCTGTTCATCGTGGAAAAAGCTGACCTCTGGGTTTTGTTCTTTATTGATCAGAGGAACCAGTCTGCATATTTTATGAATCTGATCTTCATTAAGCAGATTTTAACCACAAACTTAAATGCTGACATTCACTTTCAAACTCCAGGTCATCCAGTCTGTGCCATTCTTTATTTAAAAATAAATGTTCTTGAAACCTAATTTTACTTCATTGAGACTATATGAGACTATCTCATAACAAATACAAATCATAGACTATCTTATAAAATGGGATTAAGTTAGCCCATAAAATGGTTTCAAACAACGTCAAGATCTGTTATATAACAAAATCACCCTATGGGTTAGAATTCATATTTAGCGACATCATTACCTTTCGTGTATGTAAAAATAGCATGACATGGGATTTCCTAGCTTCTACACACATCTAGAACATTTCTTGCGCCCTTGTTCATTTGATTGATAAATACCAATGGTCCACGCAACATCAAACCATACTGCCAGAGTGGCGGTAAGGAGTAATTGTGTAACTGGGTGCTGCCGATGACACATTTTAGCTTAATTTAGTTAGGCAATAGGTGATTCATCTGTCTGTGGTCTCAACAGTATGAACATCTGGCAAAAGCTCACGACAGCTGACCCGATTCTGGAACACCAAGGACATTGGTGACGAACTCAGAAAATGACATGACAAAAATGTAGCTACCAGCACGTCCCCTCACATGGAATCTTCGTTCAAAGCTAACAGATTTTTTAGGATGATAGAGGCCTGATAGGAAAAACTACAGTTCAGAAAACATTGTCCATTTTTAAAAACTAACACAAAGAAGAAAAAAAAAAAAAAAAAAAACGTCCATAAGATGAGTGCCATTGGCGGAGCTTCCTTAGGCTAAGACTTAGTTGATAGAGTGTGAAAAGTTCAGCATCACTTTCTGAAGTTTCTGAAACTTTTGTGTTCCCCTGTAAGCATAATATGGAATTAGAAACAGCGTGTGTATTAATAGATGGCCATCTCTGAATCTCCGAACCACTATGGAAATATACATTAGCTCTGCGGTCCCCAAACCCAGGGCCGTGGACTGGTGCCAGCATGTGGCCTGTTAGGAACCGGGCTGCACAGCAGGAGGTGAGCGGCAGGTGGGTAAGCGAAGCTTCATCTGTATCTACAGCTGCTCCCCATCACCCGCATCACCGCATAAGCTCCGCCTCCTGTCCGATCAGCAGCAGCATTAGATTCTCACAGGAGCGCGGACCCTGCTGGGAACTGCGCATGCTCGGGATCTAGGTTGCTCCCTCCTTGGGAGAATCCAATGCCTGGTGATCTGAGGCGGTGATGCTAGCGCTGGGGAGCAGCTGCCCATCATTAGCAGAGAGGTTTGACCGCACAATAAATGTGATGCACCTGAACCATCTCCCACCTCTGGTCAGTGGAAAAACTGTCTTCCATGAAACTGGTCCCTGGTGCCAAAAAGGCTGGGGACCGCGGCCTTAGCTCTTCAGTAGTTTGCATGCCGCAGCTGGCCTGAGTTCTGTCCTCCATGATCAAAGCAACGCAAATTGCTCTTATGCTCAGAAGCAATGGTGCGTTAGCTGGCAGGACTGCAAAGGGGTCTGAGCCGGGAGGTTTGTGTGCTTCATCATCGGGAAAGCAACATGACTCCCTCGGCTTGGGAGGGGCCCGGAACGCGGGAACAGCGCTTACTTCCCTGGGGCAAAGGTGCTCGAGTGAGTCACAGGCATCACAGGACAGCTGACTCTTTAAAGGAAAGCAGAAGGCTGGAAATGAATCATTTGTATATAGCAGGCAGCTTGCGGTTGCAACTGTTGCCACAAGGCCAGCATCTGGCCTGGAGGACGAGCGAGGGTTTGGTGCTAGTAGCTCTGAGGCTGAGGACAGCCACCGTGCCTGCTCGCGTAGACACATTCTTTGGGGAAGGTCCACTCTCATCTGCCCTTCCCTCTCCCTCAATAACAGGAATGACCACTTCAGAAGTACAGGCGGGCAGAGCTTGT
Source organism: Eulemur rufifrons (assembly GCF_041146395.1). Classification (NCBI taxonomy): domain Eukaryota; kingdom Metazoa; phylum Chordata; class Mammalia; order Primates; family Lemuridae; genus Eulemur; species Eulemur rufifrons. Next base: position 2,768,669 of record NC_091008.1, on the reverse strand, counting down.
GATGTGTCACCCGCGACACCAAGATAAGAAGAGAGTGTACTAGTAAGGCATTTCCTGAATACCAGAAGCGTCTTCCACTCCATAGCTGGCCACTGAATCACAGGAAGCTGCTTGCCCAGCGGGTTTATTTCTAGAATTAAAGTGCTCCAACCTAGACGCACAGGACACAAAGTGGTTTCTGGGGACTTCTAAGTTCTTGGGGAAAACAGAGGAGAGAGAGGCAGGCGGGAGTGATATTCCCGACGCTGAGCGCAATGGCTTCCCACTGCAACTGTGCAAAAGAATCGGGAACATTTTCACATTCGAATTCATTGACTTTGGACTCAGTTATTGTTCTAAAGAAGCCTGGAAGAGTAAGATAAGGGGTGAATGGTCCCAGCGTTTGAATACCAAGCCCAACCCAAGAACTGGGAGTACTTATGTAACAAAACAACTTACAGATTTCAACATTTCCTCGAACACTATCGGATTTGATGATCACAATACTTTGAGAGAGGCAGACAGGCGTGATCTCTTTGTTGAACGGAGAAGTACAGAAATTATAGGCATTGCTCGGTGTGGGGCTGGCGGATTCTCCTGCTGCCCACCTGGAACTCTCTTCCTGTCCTGTAACCCTTTTGTTTCTCTTACTGCTTGTCTGATCACGAGTTCTCACTCTCCTTCGCCAGGTTATCTTCCTCTACCGGGAATTTAACTGGTTCAATTCCTTTTGAAGACTCCATGTGACGTCCTCCTCTCACCTCCCACTGTGTCCCTATGGTCCTGTCTGTACCAGTGTCGGCAGCTGCCATCTCTATCCCAATGACTGCCAGATTGTGACCCGCCTCCTAGGCCTGTCCTCCAGATTTGGGTGTCAAGACCTATTCTGGAACCGCCACTTGGAAATCTCAAAGGCACCTCAAACCCAGCCTGAACGGGGCGTAAGAAGTTCTATTAACACCGCTGCCAACCTCCTTGCTCTCCCGTGGATTTCCATCGTGGAGAATGGCAACGTCATCATCATTCCCACGGACCAGAAAGAAGCCCGAGGACCATCTTTGACTCCCTCGCCCCACCCCGCCCACCCAATCCATCACGTTCTGTCGATTTTGCCTTTTAAATACCGTATGCACCTGCGTCCCTTCGTCTCCACCACCCCCTGGGCGCGAGCACATACAAGCGAGCACACACCGCTTCCTGTCCTGGCTCCGAACACCTTCCCACCCGGTGTTTCTGTCAGCACCACTCTGATCTCTATGACGCAGCCAGATCTTTCTTTTTTTTTTCTTTTTAATGCATATCTCTTCAGATAATCTCCTACGTCAACTCTTACAAAACCTCATCGTTCTCAGATTCAGTATCTGAAGAGCGACTATAAAACCTCGCATCATCTGTATCCTGCCCATGTCACCAGACACGTCGCAGGCTCATCCTCTCCAGGCCACCCAGGCTGCCTGGTGCCAGCAACTCAAAGTGGCCGTGCCTCCTTCTGTCCCAGCCCTTCATGCACACTGTCCTCTCCTTGGAAAACTGTCCCTTCTTTTTGCTTCTGCTTCTTTTATCAGATCTTAACTCAACTATTATTTCTTCAAAGAAGCCGTCCCTGACCGTCATGTTAGGTCAGGTCCCTGGGATGTTATAAATTCACACGTATCCTACACAGGGTTTTTAAAAGTGCTGAGTACACTTGCATTTGCATATTTATTTGTGTGCATCTGGTTAATCCGTTTTCTCTCCGGGTACCAAATCAATGCAATCCCAGCATCTAACACAGCACGTGGCATATAGGAAATGTTCAATAAAGACGTGAATCAACAGTGGGTCCAGAACAAACCCAACTGGTTTCTGATTCTCAAAGCAATGGCTTTTTCAATACATAATACTGCATTATTTGGCGATGGTCTAATAGCCTTTAAGAAATATAAAATTGGTAACCAGAAATGATATATAAGCAGTATGTCTTACTGTTTTAGTAACAATGAAAGAAAATATTTTTCTGTTTCATTTGTCTGAAACTGATCGGCAAACTCCCTTCTTTTGCCGACTTCCTCATTTTTGCTCATGGAACTACAATGTTCCCAGTCTCCCATCTTCGAACCTTGGGTTTTTTCTGGACTGTTCTCTCCCCCGTGTCCCCACATCCAATCATCCACGAATCATTACTTTTCCTTAGCACTGACGATGCTGTTTCCCAGGTACATCCTCAGCTCCTTAATTATTTCATTTGCTCGCCCTTGGCAATCTCATTGGCTCCTCTGGCTTTGGCCACCTGCTGAAGACAGACACTTCTCTAGCACTGAGATCTTACGTCTTCCCGGGCTCCATGTCCCTATTTCTAACTGCATCTACACATCTCCAGTCGTGCTGGCATTTCAGACCCGGTGTGCCCCAAAGGAACCTCAGCTCTTCCTCACGAAGCCTGCTGCTTCTCTGGTCTTGCTCATCTTGGAGAGCGGCGTGGTCGTCTCCTAGGTTGCCCCAACCCCAAGCCTTGATGCCTCCTTTCCTCATACAGTTGATCATCAGCTTCTGCACATTCTTTCCAATCTTTCTCAGAGCCATCTCTTCCTCTCCAGGCTCCCTGCCCCTGCTGTGACGCGGGCTCCCAGAAATTCCAGACCCTTCTGGCTCCCAGGTCTTCTCCCACCCCTGCCTCTCCTGCCACTAACCGCTGCAGATCATCCCTCCAGACCACAGAGCCAATATGACCCTCTGACCTCTAAGGTTTTCAGTGCCTTCTCCCTGCGTCTAGAAGCCAAAGCCCGAACTTCTTTGTTTTAAAGATCCTCCTACTCTATTTTTCCATTTTATCTCGTGCACTTTTTCCCCCAGAATATAATCTGTAATCCAGCTACCCCAAGGGGCTCGCTCTTCTTCAATTAGACCTGGCTCTTCAATAACTCTGTGCCTTTCCTTCCATGGTTCCTTCTGGCTGGAAACTCTCCCTCTTCTGCCTGAAAATTTCTTTCGATACTTTGCTAAAATGTCACCTTTTCCGTGTTGCTGTTCCTTGGTGCTCCAGACCTGGCTACTTTGTCTTACTGTGATCTTACTGCCTTATCACAGGGTGTTGATGTGTCTGACCAGAACCTGACCATTTTCTACCTTGAACATCTACTGAGTCAATGTCTATAAATGCACGTTTGTATGAATAAATAGATACGTGGATAGACAATACATATATAATACTGTGTACAATTTAAAACAATATGTAAATGCCAAGTATGTAGATGATGATCATGTCTGATCACAGTCTGGAGGTGACTGCACTAACTGGGAAGGCAATCATAGATCTTGGCTATTTCAGAGTTGGCGTAATGGCCACAATTCGAGAGGCTTCAGTATTTTAGATGATGGAGTAACAGCAGGTTTAATCTTAAATCTAAATCTAGTAAGATAAACTAGATATTTCTAGTGAATGTTTACACTTAATATTTCTTTTCAGGAGACTTGAGTGCAAAGAAATATCCTAGTTATTTGAGCTTGAGCTTTTCAGTTGTTTAGATTTTGGATGAATCAGTTATTCAGGTGAAACTATTTGATGATAAACCCTATTCAGGGGTCTAGGTGCTTAGACTGAAACTTGGACCAGGGAATGAACTGAATTCATACCTGCAAATTTATCTTCATTTCGGTGTTCACAGGGTGTCACGTGTGGAAATCTTTTAGTGAATTGTGCCTAAAGATTACTCATTCGATGATCAAAAGTTGCACACCTAAAATTGTTGTTTATCTTTATTTGGGTGTATCACCTTAGCGATTCTACTCGTTCACTCTTTCACAATATGTGCAGTTCTATTTAATTTAACTTCTTCCCTCTCCATTTCTCGTAGGTGGTGGGTACTTGCCTGCCAGGGGCTGGAAGGACAGGAGGTGGAGTGACTTGCTCAGGTCACCCAGCACACTGTACCGGGGTCAGAGCTTTATTGGGCTGAAGGTCCCATCTGCTGTGAATCATTGATCTATGTTCCTTTCCTCCCCACAGTGTCTTATTCAATATTTTGAAATCATAAACTTCCATGAACCACCTAAACGCCTTTGAACTTATCCTGGCTAGGTGAGTGACTAATTACTGGGCCAGAGTTGCGATTAATTATTATACCAATTTGACAGAGCTGGGTGCCCCATGGTTTTATTGTCTTTTTCCATGCTGCCATTAACAAAATTAACCCTTGGGAATAGTAATTATTTTAGGCAAATAGACAAATTAGGGGCATTTTCATACTCTTGGTAGTTTTACAGCAGAAGGTGCCTATCAACTCAGCTATGCTTGGCATTCCTGGTGCAATTAACGCTTTGCTTCTCAGGGACTTCTGCTTCACTAGTCTGATGTAACAGTTAACGCTGGAGAGAGTCAATTCCATTATTTTGGCTTTTAAAATCAAACCTATCAAAGATTCTAAAGTTGATTGATTTAATAAGGTATAATATTTCCTCCAAACATAAGACCTGGCAATTGTCACATTTCTTTTCAAAAATGCTTTCAAGAAATTATCCTCAAACTCAGTTACCCAAAGTTACCTGTTCAATAACGTCAACTATTCAGCCACCTTTAATCACTAGAGGCTCTTCGGACTTTTTTAAAGTATTGAAACCATCTTTAAACTTTGCTCTATAATGCAGAGAAGTTTCATAGTAAAAGTATTAGTTAACTGGGGAAGAAGTAGTATTAGTCTTTGCCCCGTTAAATTGCTATTGCCTAAAAATAAATGATTAACAAATATTTAAAATCAGAAAGATCTAGGATTGGGATCATTTAGGGTAAATGCAAATAGGTTTAGATTTAAGTTTGTACAGGCATCACCGGGTTACAGCATAACACGATCATGTTATTCCTAAAATCACCTTTGATCTCAAGATGAAATCAAGTATTTGCTATTAAAAAATTAAGGACTGTATAAAGTATTTATAAAGACTTCTATAGAAAAAAGGACTTAAGTAAATGTTTTAGAGTTTGAAGACACTATGGTTACACAGAACATTTGCTTATGTGTAACAATTCACCCTGGCCACGTTCCGGTAATTGGATGATTGCTTGGCCACCCCCAGCTGACTGGCAGAAGCTAGAAACAGCACAGCATTGTGAACACCAATGAGTACTTGAAGTGTTAAGATGTTCCATGAATCAGATAGGTGTGGCTCCACTTCCAGTTAAGCGTTGATGACATGGAAGAAAAAGACTTGAAGAAACTGGTCAAAGACTCACATCATCTGCTTGGATTTAAGATTTTTACATTTGCATGAGAAGAAAACTTCTAAGAATTCTTAAGGGGTGTCTCTCTCTCTCTCATGGTGGCACCAAGGTGATGCATCTCCTGTCACCACACTCGTGTATTTTCTTGCTTACTCCTGTCTTGAGCAGCTGCAAAAATAGTACCTCGTGTGTGGCAAAGCCTGATGTAATTGTTAACGCTGGAGAGAGTCATTTCCATTATTTTGGCTTTTAAAATCAAACCAATCAAAGATTCTAAAGTTGATTGATTGAATAAGGTATGATATTTCATCCAAACATAAGACCTGGCAATTGTCACATTTCTTTTCAAAAATGCTTTCAAGAAATTATCCTAAAACCCAGATACTGATCCAGAGCTTCCAGAATCAATGAAAGAAAAGATGAGTGTTTTAGAAACTCAGTTTCCAGAAGAAAAGCACAAAAAAAGAAACGAAGTAGTTCCTCCTTTAACCTTTTCTCACCTCAAAGCTATTCTTAGGAAAGCTCAATTATTCAGTGTTACAGAACCTTGGAAAGGAAAACTCGCAGTACAGATACGGGCAGAAAACGTGTGCCATTAAGTCTAAGACGTGCATTACGTCGTTCCCCGATGGCCAAAAACACCTCAAGTACAAGGATTTTAAACCTGGACCCACAACACCTTTATGTTTTCCTTTTACCCAACCTTTGCTTCTTTCTGATACTGTACTTACATCGCAGCCAATGCTGTGAAACTGATTGCTTGTATCACCATTCCAAAGCTTGGAAATATTACGAAGGCTCCTTGCTGAGTTTCTCTTTCTGGGCTGTACATACTCCTGCAGTTTACTCAAGTGCTATTGATCATAATTCACTCTCTATTAGTTTATTCTGGAACACGGTCCCCATAGTCTATTTAGAATCAATCCATTTGCAATGCTCTTAACCACATTTGTTGGTCTCTTTGCTTGGAACATTATCATGCAGAATCATCTTTGTCGTTTCTAGATTTGTTTCGCGAGCACAAGAAACGTGGCTAGGGTCTAGTTAGTATACCATACATTGTAGGTGCCCGCAAAACATTTATTGTACTAAGATTAATTTTTTAGCTACTTTAGACTTAATTTTTCCTGAGCGAGTCAAAGGTATTATAGCAGAAATCTACAGCAGAAAAAAAAAATGAAGGCCATTTTACCTACAAGAATCATGATATAGACATATAATTTTACATAATTTATAGATATATTTGTTGGCAGATAATAATATAAACTCAGCAAAGGAGATGGTATTTTATCCATGTAATTATTTTATTTTAATAAATAATTTCAGAATTATATAAAATTCATAGTTAATGAAAACATAGCAAATAATTAGAATTTAACTTCTGGATAGAAATAAATGGGGTCAAATTAATTTAATTTTAGATATTAAAGTAATTTTTATATAGAAACTTTAAAAACATGGAATATGGGCCTTTAATAATTCTCACTGGAATGTGTTTAAAGTACTATTTTACAGTTCAGTAGTGCTATTGATAACATTTTGGATACGGAGGTTAGTGGACACTATTTTTTTTTTCCAATTCTAATACTATTCTCTAAACCCATAGCAATTTATTCCCTTTTTCAACTTTGACTTAAATGTCTATGGTTATTTGAATAGTTTATATTATTAACATCTGTATGAGTTTATAGTACATACTATCTTCTAATGTATAATGGTAGATATTTTAAAAAATATTATAGGACCTCCTAACAGTCTACTAACAGTATTGCATCACAGTGGGGCAGGAACAAGCTTACAAGTCTATATTATAGATTTTAATACCTAAATTCTGCCGTTATGGGGAAACCTGAGCCACAGGGAAGTTGTACAACTTGCTCAAAGCATAGAACTAAAAACAGAGCACAGATTCTAGATTCCAGTCAGACCCTTGTTTACATTTTATATTTTACAGCAGTGAAAAAAGAAAGAGTGATAAAGCTATAATCTGAAAAGATAAAAGAAACAGAGGAAGTAATAAAATATTTAAAAACCTACACACAACTTTACATTTAGCAGCTTATTAAATTGGACCATTTTTGTTAGGCAATGGGAAAAACAAATACACGTCGGTCAAGTGGCGTCTGGGGGATGGGCACGCTTGGAGCTCTGACTTGGGTGGGGCAAAGGCAATAACGTAGCCTAAATATTTGTACCCCCGTAATATGCTGAAATAAAAAAAAAATAGAAAAAACAAAGAATCCCTTTATCTAATATGACTGGTATCTAACGATTTATAAAATTACTTCAGTTCAAATTTTAGCTCAAGGGCAAGAGTGAGATGAACAGACGTACTAAATAAAACCCTTGACACAGTTATTCCCCTTTCCACTGTAAAGAATAACGCCTGTCCACCTCTAGAAGAGTTAGGTCAGTGTGCTTAGTAATATAAATAGAGAGCACACGTTAATAGTGTCAGCTGTTCTAGTCAACCACAAAGGAAAAAGTCAGCAGAGGTGACTAGCAACTTGTGGTCTGGTTCTATAGCCATTTTTATTTCCTAAATTGACCATATGTCTCCTTGACCTGAGAATTTTCAGGTTCTTCGTTCTGTAACGTGAATACAACTTTTTAAGACTATATCTTATGAAGGCTACCTATAGAATTAAACCCAAGGTGATACTATTAGGTAGGTAATCTTTCCAGATTATGGATCGTTTCTCCCAATTTACCTTGTATTTTTTTTTCTTTAATATTTCTGTTTTAAATGTCCTTATTGTTACCATTTGTTTTTGCAATGTCTTCTAGACAACTGGCCTATAGAAATTGTAGTTAGGTACACGGAATTAGAAACATAAGAACACAAAACTGCAAATGCAATTGAAGCAAAGGGAACACTTCTGAAACAGTGTGAGGTGGCTAAAAGGAAGACACCTAGCTGCAAATGTGCATTGAGTACGTGTGTGCAGAAGCACTGAGATGTCATCAGAAACGCTACCAATGACTCATATGCAGCTAAAGGAACTTTGGCAACAAAGTGAATGGAGGTCAAGAATATATGAGGGAATTACATGAAAACCTGGGATAAAAAGGGTGCCAAATACAGAATTCTGTTGATACTTACCACTGCAAGTTAAAAAAATGTTATTTTTATACCATATCCTTGAATGTAAATTGTTTTCTAGACAGGTTTTATTAAGGTACCCAATGTTTATACATTTTATATTACTTTTTGACTCATATATTTAAAATTTGTTGTGTTCTCAAACTGTCATTACTAGTTGTCATTACCTTCATGTGCTTGAATATACCACGTTGTCTATAGTTTAAAATACATAAAAGAATATGTTAAAAAATTTGACAAAATCAATACATGCTATTGAAATAATTACGTGCTTATAAAAAGGAAATTATTTTTGTCTTTTAGGGTAGGTCTACTTCCTAAATCTATTATTTATTTGAGACAAATATATATATTTTTCATATATATATGACGCTCCGAGTTAGAATTTTCCATTTCTGGTTAAATCTTACCTTTCACATCTTCATCCTCAATTGTTGTATTTGAACTCTCAGTTGACTCCTGTTGAGAAGAAAACATATTTTTCAGTTGCACACCATGAACAGCATAATTCCTTCTTCAAAAATTGGCTCGTGATATACGTTATCATGCAAAATTCTTCAGCAGGCTGTGTGCATATGCTGACATGCAAATGGACAAATACATTAAGTGGTTTTTAACAGAAACAAAATATGTCAAATGCTGCAAACATTTCACAAAGGGAGCACTCTGGTTGCCTAATCTCTGGAGCAGTATAAATCTAGGTGATTTGAGAAGCGGTGGAAGTAGGCAGTTTATTTTAAGAACTGTGTAAGGATGTGCTGGTATTATAGTGCCCCGTAAGGTATGTGTGTTTATGAGCAATTGAATACATTAGTCAAATGAATTCCAATCTTAAAATAGGATAATTTTATTCCCAATTAATTAATCAACAAATAGTACCTTCTCTGTGCCAGGCACTATGTCAAGCACTGAATTTGAAGCGTGTCTGCTTTACTCCTTTGTAGGGAGAGAAAGCATTTCATTGCATGATTCGATGAAGAAGCTAAGGATATTAAGCTGAGATGTGATGAAGGTACTTTTAAAAAGAATTTTCATTTTTGCCATCAGCACAATGAAATTATAATGAATAATTTACTTTCAAGGACTATTAGATTTTTTTTCATTCTTTTCTAAATTAGCAACTGGCTGCCATTGATAAGAAACCTGCTTCCATAAGGAAAAGACAAAGATATTTCTTCGTAAAACTACAAATTAAGTTGCAGATTAATAAGCACACTTAAAAGTACACTGTAACTGCCAGTATTAAGATACATTTCTTAAAATGATTTGATAAATGTTTCCATTAATAATGTACTAACAAAATATTTTCTAGCAAAGAAATTTTACAATATTCATAAGAAAGATACAATTTTCTACTTGGAATGATTAAAGGCTAGAGCCAAAAAAAAAAAAAAATTGGAAACAAACTTCCAATTAATAGCTATATGCTCAGTAACAAAATCAGGGTCCTTTTAGAGATTCAATATTTAAAAAAGTGATCAATTGCTATAACTATCATATACGATATTTAAGCCAAAGGGACACACTAATTAAAGATGTATCCAGAGTCTCCATACACACAAAACCAAAAAAAAGAGTCTTCATGCGTTTCTTAACGTGACCTAGTATTCAAATTTAAACCCCAAATGAAGGTAAATCCATGCATTGTAAAAACAAACTGATTTATGTAAGCAAGAAATACCATGCAGCAACTCTTACACATGATATATATAGTGAGAACTACTGAAGTGTCCACTCCAGCAGTTAGACTTGGTAATGCTATTGAAAAATTGTTCTCACATGTGATGGCACTGCCTGCCTCAGTCTTTTATGGAGCTAGAACATTTTTGGTGTCATGACTATAAAATAAATCTCATATATAAAAACATTTCATTTTTTTCACTTTAATGATTTCAATATCGATCAACTAAATGTTCAACCAGAGAGGAAGTGTGTTTTCTAAGTCTTAAATATTGTTGACGTGAGTACAGATGACTATACTTAATATTTGAAAAAAGTATAAAAAAGTATTTTTTCCTCCCCTTAGAGATAAAATAATGTATGGAAAGTAATAAACTGGAAATATGGAATATATTCAGAAAATATCTCCTTTCATCTTTTAGTCATGTATTTCAGTGCTATTATTTAGTTAACATGCTGTGCAAATAATTGACAATGGATGGAAAACATTAGTTTTCTTTCAGTGTAAGTAGTTAAATGTCTGTTACCAAAATGTCTATAACTCAACAACACACAAGTTTCACAAGAAGTGAAACTCCCTGATTCTCCTCAGATTCATGCCAAACAACAGCAACAGCGACACCAACATCATCATCATAACAAGGAATTAAAAACAAAAAACAAGAAACCACTTTCACAACAGAATAGGATGAAACTCAAAAGCAACATTAAATTAAAACAAACAAACAAAAAAAACAACTATGAACTCAAGTTGATATTTTGAAGACAATGGAATGATATCGCAAGAAATTCTAAAATTTCATGCAGAACACGTCTACAGTACAAAGCACAAACAGTCTTGGGGGGAATAAAAAGACCAGATGGAATTGCTTAAGATACACAATCATCTTGACATAAAGACTTCACAAATGTTTAGCCTGACTTCTGATTAGTGTTAACGTTCATTTCTCTTTCAAGATGTCATTCATTTTTATGGGAAGTGTGTGTATCGTTCCAGACGCATTAGGTTCCAAAAGCAATGTGGTAGGGAAAGGGTAAGAATCGTCTTTCCTGTTTTTAGATAATGGATTAATTTTGCTCTGACTAGTGGATGAGATGTGTAATCTTGTGAAAGCAAGATGATGTTGGTTCTTTCTGAATACCTTGTTTCCATCAGGGTTGTGGATTACAGTAGTTTGGGGCTCCTGAGTGAGAACAAAATAGAGAAAGAAACAGTTCGCATTGGTAAGTACATTCTTTCTAGTGCCAAGGACAGGGCAGAGTGAGCCGGCTGACAAAAGTCAATAGTGACAAGAGCTAAAGCGATGGTAACGGCCGGCCGTCAGAAGCTGCAGCAGGACAAGATCTCTGATGAAGATCTCCCCCTCCAGCCATGAGCTACGACCCTCCCTGCCCGGAAGCAGCATGCAAAAGACCTTATTCGCCACCAGCACACAGACAATGCTTTGAAGTCCAGAGACGAGAAGAGGCACTCACTGTTTCACTAAGTCCTATGCCAGATAGAGCTTTTCTTTCTTCTTTAATGAGTTGCTAATGTCTATCCTATAGAAAACTGGCCAAGGGCACTGGAGAGAAAATTCTTTGAGATGATCTCAAATTCTTTGAGAAGATGCTTTTCAGTTGCATTGCTTTCGGACTTGATTATGGTGTCATTATAATGAATACATAGCTGAATACCCTTGGAAAAGCTAGAACCATCGGACCACACTTTAAAAACAGCTTATTCTAAAGAATGTATTTCAAAGGTCCGTAAGAAATTCTAAGGAACATTTAAAGGGTTCTAGCACTAATCACATCATCACCATGATGTGAGGCATGTAGCTGTTAAACCCTGTGTTAATTCATATCTAAAAAACAATTTCTGCTTTATGGACTATACGTACAGAGTATTTGGCTGTAAAGTCATGCTGTTCCATGAAAAAAATGTTATTTTTCCTATTGCTTTCTATCAGAAAAGCAAAGAAATATTTCCAAGTGGAAAAGTAACACTCAAATAACTGATATTAAAAAAGATCCAGTTTCAGCTATGATCAACATTGTTTTTTACTGGCAGATAAACTGCTATCTTGACGTGTCCTTCCTTTAAGTGTTTTTAAATGGAGCCTTCTGGTTAACCCAAGTGAAATAATCCCCTAACATTTTTTAATCATTTAAAATGAACAGTAAGAGAATAGCAAATAATTGGAAACATTTTTTTAAAATCATAAATCAAAACATTAAATAGTTTGGGGAAAATATTAGGGAACTTGGAGCACTGAATTCCAGTATTCAGATGCCGAATTTTAACATAACATCATCTCAAAGTATGAAACTGATTTAGGTGTTCGTTGGGTGGATTTGATTGTAATGGACAAAACCGGTTTCTATCGATAATTCAAAGTTCTATGCTATGCAATTTCATTCTTTGGATTAAAGTGAAACAGTAAAAATTTATTTTCAAACACAACAAACAAAAGCTTTAAATTACCCAGTGCCTCTTTGTCTCAGAAAGTGAGGTCTTACAAAGCCCTGTTGTTTTTTAATAAGAGGGAAAGAGGAATAAGCTGAATAAGGTCAGCTTTTATGCTGTGTAGCAAGAATCCCGTTAGCTCTCCTTGATGTCAGCATTGGCGTCACGAAAAGAAGAAACCATTGTTTGCACAATCTAGAACTATCATCAGAAGAAGAGCTAAGAGCGACCAAAGCGCATTCTATTGTATTTCTAAGGCAGCATGCAACAATTTCAACTACAGAGGTCACAGCTGATTGGTACAATGTTCAACAATGAAATGAGATAATTTCATGTTAGAAACACACTGCTCGACAACTGTCTTAACAAAAAGAAAAAAAAAAAAAGAAATGAACTTTTGTCACATCTTAGAAAGCAAAAATAAAAACAAACAACCCAACAGAAGAAAATATTTATATATGTATCTATAAAGTGAAAGCAAATGAGAGAAACAACAAAAAAACAGTAAAGAACTTAATTAAGAAAGGTTACAAAGAGTCCAGGTATACCAGCGCCGGGGTAGGGATATTTTCTTTGGGGCTGGTTACCACGTTGGCTTTGTTGTTTATCTGTGGGTATGCAGAAAATAGAAACAGAGACGCCTTAACCCCTTGGTAGCCAAGGTCTCCACACGCAGCATGTCTACGTGGAGATATAGACATGAAAATAAAGAGCCACTGGAGATGACCGTCAAGGACACGGTGATGACTGATGGGAAATGATCACTTCTAGTGTCCGGTGGTGACACACAGGCTGGGACCGTGTCTGTGATGGGAGAATGACAAAACGGACTGGCTGCTTTGGCTGTGCCACCTTTGCAGACAGACCAAGGGCTGCTTCCGTGGAGCTCCGATCAGGCTTTGGAGTATGAACATGACCCTTTCTCATACTCTTCAACTTGGGTTCTGTGTCCCGGCTTCCAATTGTTCACTGTTACGAATACATTCCTTTTGCTTTTTCACTTTATTCTTGAGCCTGAAGTCACACACAGACCATCTTTCTCTGGGAGGACCATCCTTACTTTAGTAGGTATCCAATTAAAAACTTAGATCTCCTGATGAGATAGATGCAGGTGTTACTGCATTTAAAAAAAAATGGTAAGTCTAGGTTTCCTCTAAAAGTTACACCTTCAGTTATAAATGAGGAAATCAAACTCTACTGTAGGCTGAATGTAAAAGGACTTTTTTAAAAATAATTGTTTTGGAGGAAAATACTATGTTTTCTGTCAAAGTGCTATTTCTATCATTGAAGAATATATTTGGTGGACATTATTCCCTTGCTTGAAAACGATCGGATCTGACTTTAAAGAGGATGTCATTACCGCTGTGGAAGCCACATTGCGAAAGCAACAAAGAGGGTAAGTATTGAAATGGCCACAGAGGAGACTCTCTGTAGCCAAGTGGCGACTTGAAACTACAATTGAGTTTGAGTCTTAAAGAATCAAAGACAAAAAAGTAATAATCAACATTCTCTTAAACTCATGCATGACAACTTATGTTATGGTTACCAAATAATAATTAAACATTCATTTTCTTATACTTTATCATCCACGTATTTTCTTTATATATTATTTTCTAAAGGAATACACTCCCATCATTTTAATATAAATGTATTTAAGGACTTAATGAGAAACATATACCGCATAAAATAAATGAATAGCAAATGAGTATTTACAAGTGATGACACCAATTTAATTGTTTGTGTTTTGGGGCAGTCTATACTTTATACCTATTTATCATATTGAAATTAGCACTGAGAAGAAGATAGAGGGTAACAGAAATTAATTTAGGCACGGAATATTTTGCTTTTCCATTCATTCACATTTGTGTGATTTTGGGGTTAGTATTATTTAAATAAACTGTAACACTGTGCTCCGTGACATGCAGAAAAAGAGAGAAAACTTTGCAATTTTCCTTTACTGGAAAACTCTTTAAATGTAAAATCATCAATCTATACTTTCCATAGAAACATTTTTTTTCTTTACATCAAAGTGAACAGAAATGAACATAAAATTTGTGCAAGAGCCAAAAAGTGATAAGAGGTAATGGAGTCTATGGAAGAGGGGTCACAATTCAGTATTTATGTTAGTATGGGGTACACGAGAGAGGGGAGGGAGGCACACAGAAATAGCCTCTAATTCAGGAGAGTCCTTGGCAAATCATAGCTGGCTTCCTGTCCAGTCATCATGGGCCCTTATGATTAAGGTCCCACGTGTGTGTGATGGGCTGTATTTAGCTTGTATCAGTGAATGCAAATGAAAGAGAAATGTTCTGAGACGCTTTCGTTTCTGATTGGAGATAAGATACTTGATTTCTTTTCTGGGATGTAGTTGCCAAGAACTGCTTTATTTTAGTGAGAATGTCCCACAGTGCACACCTATTCACACACACTTACCTGCACAAGCACACACATGCTCACACACACACACACAGGCACACACACTGCTACACACATTCACACATAGATACATGGCATACACACACCACCATCTCTTCCAAATGAAAGCCCTTGTGTCTAGCTGAGTCGTGCTTTATGGTCAGGGATGGGAAACATGAGTCTATGTGCCTCGACCATCACCTTCAGTCATGTTTAAATGTGCAGTTGAAAGCTTTTCGGTTAATGTAAAAAAATCTTTTGGAGGTATAGGTAGCGTGAATTAATGGAAAAAATGGTAAGAGAATTTCTAAGTAAAAGGCCAGAAGAACTTCCTTTCAAAGAGTCAGATACGAGTATGGGTTCAACTACAGCTGTCTTTTGAACATGTAAGAACTCTGCACTTTTGTCTGTGAATGTAATTATTTTATATTATGGAAGCAGAGTATTTTTCGTTTTCAAAAAAACTGAATTGAACCAGATATTTATAGGATGCACTGTTGAATTACTCTTATGAGGCATGGGTACGATATTCCCATTTCTCAAGTGTTGAATTTATTAAGTTTTGAGGTTACTGAACATTTCCTATAAAAGGACTTAACGAGGGTGGGTCCATTGTGGAATCACTTTCGCACTCTTTGTAAACTCCATGGTGAATGTACCATGTGTGTCTGAACTGAGACTCACTTCTATTTTAGCAACATGAACATCATTTTAAAAATAATCATACAGTGTTCCTTCCGTTATCAGTAAACAGACATTAATTATGTCATGGTCTTTTTATTTTCAAAGAGAAAATTGGACTTTGGCCTTGTCAAAGATCAAATCAGTCTGTAGCGTATGAGTGTGAGTTGAACTTTTTACATACTTAAAAATTCAGTTTCAGAGAAAAACATTATAATGTGAAAGTGGAGAGCTGTGTTTCTGCGACAGCTGACCAACACCGACCTGAAACGGTCCTACACTTTCTCTACTGACACTAGCTTAGATGGGTAAGACTGTTTTCTTCCTAAGCGTGAGTTTTCCCAAGAGGAGCAGTCTGGCAGGTGGAGATCCTCACCATCATCTGAACACTCGAACTGGACTTCCTTTTCTGAATTGACCAGTCAAAGAGAAAGGAAAAGAAAAACACGTGACCGGTTGAATTTAAAGTATCAAAGCACGGAGCACAGAATCATTTTGTCTGTAAAGAGGAGCATAAGTGGACCAGAAGAAGAAAAGTTCTGGACGTGTTTCTTTTTATATCAGGATAGTGGTGAAAATAAATTCCATAGGAACTCTGAGTTCTCCATCACCAAACAGCACAGAAAAACCCAGGAGAAGAAAACACTTGGAAAATTAAAACATCGCATTTCCACCAACGTACTATTGGGGAAAAGGCAGCAGATACGAACTGTCATTATTGAAACCTGAATTGAATAAGCAGAAGGAAGGTAAAATTACAGGGTGAGGAAAGCAACTGGAAATGCCACCCTAATGGGAATCCCAGAGGTGCATGGTCACCAGCACTGGGGAAATTTCCACGTTTCACACAGACAGGTGGTAGAGAAATGACCGGGCATGAACATTTGCAGTGACAAATGATTTTTTATGTTATATTTTCGATAGGAACTGACCACTTGACTTTGGGTCAAGTTCAAATGCTAGAATATTACTTAATTCCCAAAAATGTTGAAATGTTGATGAGGAATGTATGCATCTGCCCTTGGAAAGAGAAAGAAAAGGATTAAAGAAATAAAACATTTAGGTGATTACTCTGGAAAGATAACAAGTATCATTATGCAAATATAAGGTTACATTCCATCAAAAGCAAATCCCCTTGAAGCAAACTACAATCAGTAGAAAATAAATTGCATTATTTTGTTTAGAAACCCAAGAAAGTCAAAATATCCTGCTGTTATTTTTCTTGGAAGTTTTCTATAAGATTTGTTCACAATATTGACCTTGAATATTTCTCAATACCTTATGAGAGAAACATAGGAACAATTAGGACCTTTACAAAAAATGCCCAAGCAGAGAAATTTTAGTCATTTGATGTTATATTTTCCATATCCGGTGTGAGTTTTTTTTTAAAGGCTATGCACTTCAGCAGGGCTCCAAGAACATAGCATAACAATTTGCAAAAACATTTGGTTTTTATAGATTTGCAGGTCACCATGGCAGTTTGGGCAGAGAGATGTAGACATTCATTTACTATAGGAACTCTATACTGTATAAGAGTGCTTTTTTTCATGATTACTTACTATATAATCAGATAGAAAAATATGTGTCTTGGTATAAATGTTAGTCATCTTTGTGTATTAAATTATTTCATATTTCAACCTGCATCCTTTATCAGGAACTATAAAAAATACAAGTTGCACAGACTTAATTAAGACTTATATTTAACACGTAAAAATTATTCAACATCTGAAAGTCAGAAATGGATTTGGCAGCACCTGTTTCACTTACCTTCACTCCATCTGGTTTCTTCAACAAACTCTTGGCTGCTGCAAAATGAGAGGAAAATCAGCTTAGTGAGTTCTCCATGGAAACCCACAACCAGGCAACAAAACAGTGAGGTCTCCTCCTACCGCCTCTGCTGAGTTACGGCCAACATGTGCCAGGTTATCAAGGTCACACTGATGAGCGCGAGCTTACAGGACATTGAAACACAGTATCCCTTTTCTTGGTTTGCCACAACAAATTTAGAATTAAATTCTTAGGGACTTCATTGGGTATGACTGGAACAGTTTGCCAGGTGTGTCAGTGGACTTTGTGTCACCGTTGGTTGCGAAAAGGATACTGGGACTTTAACTGGACTATCCTTTTGTAATCCAGAAAGTTGGTCTCAGTCTTGAGACACCAGCTGACGGATGGTATTACATGTTCATTCACACCACAAGATGGTGACCACGTCAGTTCTGCCATTTAAGACCCCCTTTCTAGAGGCTGAAATCTCTTTTGTAACAATTTGCTCTGACTAAAGAACCTCTTTATTTCTGAAATCAGGCAATTTCAGTTTTACAAAAAAAAATATTAACTGTATTTAAATGAAATGGCATATTATTGACCTAGAGCAAATTTTCAAAATGCTCAGTACATGACCTTTTAAAGAAAACGGCCTTATGTATTCTCTTATACTTTGAAATCAGAATACAAAGGCTTCATAAACAAAAAGCCTTTACATTGAAAAGGTAAAAATCATACAATTTGAGACAAGATATAAAACAAAATGCAATCTTCAAATAAATCAGAGAAATCCTGAAGCATATGGTCAATTATGAAACTTCATTTTTTTTTTTTTTTTGGTGGGGAGTTTTTATCATTCCTTCTGTTACTGAACTTCTTTAGTGTAATTAAAAAGGTGAAGTCATCCCTTCAAAATATATTCTTATGAATGGGTACACACACAGTGAACAGATAATAGAACTGTCGATGACAATTAGGATGCCAGGTGGAGAATTCATGAATATGCAGGACAAATACACACTTACGATCCCATTTAATGTTAGTTGTGTATAATTAAGAATATCCCCAAAGAATTTGGCATCAGAAGTGGAAAGACCTGGCTAGACTAGAACTGCATGAACATGTAATTTCCTGACATTCATTTGATCCGGCACGTTATTTTGATAGCACTTTGGTAAAATTTTAAATTTATTTATACAAGGTACAAAAAAACGTTAATTTTATTTAGTTTTTAGCAACGTAGCTATTAATTTATTATTAATTGCGATTGTAAGAAATAGTTGCCTTAGCTATAGTACTGCTTGCCTGGAGCTAAAAAGCAACGTTAAGTACATCCCGTGGCAGTTAATAGATTAGGAAGCAAACTCAGAATAACTGGAGTCGCAACAGCAAGCAGAGAGAAGACAATGATTCAGGGTAAGCAGGGTTTGGGCCTGGGCGATGCAGAAATGTCCCTGTTGGTTACTGGTCACCTTACCTCACAAGAAATACATTCCACATAAAGGGAGAAAAGAAAAAACAAAAACAGCTTTATAACCATACACTTCTGGACAAATTTCAAGAACACGTTCGGCAATGAAATAGAATGAACAGAATACCCAAAACTAAAACTCGATTTCAAGGACAAGATGTTGTCACTGGCTCTGATGTCATTCAGTTGACTTGGAAGTGATGAACTGAAAACAAAGTTTGCTTTTCATGCTACGACATTCAGAAATGATATAAAATCCACATATTAGTCATGAGTTTTTAGTTCACAGGATGATGAACAGGAAAATGGGAGGTCAACAGAAAGCTTCCATGTATGGGTACGGACATGACCACAGGCCCAATTTATGCCTAAAGAGTGTATTAAACACTTCAATGAAGTACACAATTTTAATCCTGGAGATTTTTCTTTCAAGTTAGTTTGCCATTAACAATTGATGCTATGTGAATTTATAATAACTGATGCTACCTTGCAGTGAGTCACTAATGCCTGGGCCACGGTGATATAGTAATTTATTTGAATATTGTATATATCAGTTAATATTTAATGCACGGCATTGGACTCACATAAATGTCAACTATATTAAGCAAGTGTTTATAAAACAGGTGACTTGACCAAGGCAGCGAGCGACGAGGTTTTATTACACTAAACAAAGTGGACAACATACAAACAACTGACCGACACAGGCCCTCGATTTGGCGCCTTATTCATTGCACTATTATTATTGTTGTTGTTTTTTAGCAGCCTTCCGAAGGCCTCTTATGGTTTCACGTCACCTATAACTAAATGCAAAGTGGGGGAAAAGGTGATCGTTTCATACCATAGTAAATAATAACTAGAAATTGGCTGAAGGACATTTAATGAGGATATAACGGAACATCACCTGATAGCACTATACCACCCAGGCTAAATACGTAGCAGAAAGTAGAGTAAAGAATGGCAGGAATGCTAGATAATTTGACGGGGCAGGTCCCTGTTGTGTGAACAGTGTGCACACTACAGCAGCAGCATTTTGGGCACTGAAGTTTGCCGAGTGTTCTGAGTCTGAGGCGCCAGGCAGGGAGTCGACCGGGTGCAGCCTCACGGCGGCTCCAGTTCCTTCCCAGGCACAAGACAGCTCAGCATTTACAAAAATTTGACTCTTGGAAACCTGGACCTTTGAGCTAATCTATCAAAGAAGGAGCCTCCAAGACTCAAATAATTTGTGGAAGCAATGCATCCTTTATCTCTGTTTTGGAGAGTCACTCCTCCAGGAAAGAAGCGCCTTGGCTTCTTTTAGCCCATTATTGAACATGTTTATTTTTACCATGAAATCGTTCTGAGGAACGTTTAGTATCCTACGCTAGTGGAAGGTTCTCTGTAAATTCTTGACTTAGATGCCTTCGACAGCTGTAATCATTCTCATAGCAAGAACCTCTGCCTAGGAGAACCGGGATCCTCAAGAATGGTCTTCTTTTAAAAAATCTTGCTTATTGGGACTCTCTATGAAAAGGAGACACAAACTCCTTATTCATAGTTATTACTTTATGAAATTTCAGCTAATAAATTCTAGGCTCAGAATGCTGAGCTTAAAATCGAGGGAGTGCATGCTCCCATCACTTGTGCACACCCCAGCGTCAGACGAGTGGTTTGCAGCCGTGCACTGGCACCGACTACCGGGGGCAGGCTTGGGGGGCTCGGATGCACCGGGACGGATTGCTCACGGCAGCCCCAGGCGAGGAAGGAACCTATGCCACACATCTGCCGCCTCTGAGCAATGGGGGTTTTCTAATTATTACATTTTTTTTTTTTTAATTCCAAAAGGACAATTTAAAGAGGAGCACGGAGGATCAGGAGCAGAGTTCTTCATGCAGGTACCTGAAAAATTCCTCGTAGCCAGCATGGTTGTCAGGATGGCGCCCTGTCGGGGAAGTCAGAATACAAGATCAGTGTTGCCCCTGCAAATCCTCGACCTCACACACACACGGTCTTGGACCACAGAGGCTTCTCCTGGCCTTAGGTTTACTTAGGGGGATTCTAATGGTTTGTTTTTGTTTTTTGGTTTCCTGAGAGGCACGGGCCCACGACTCCCGTGATGTGACGCCGGGACCCGAGTGTGTGGGCCACACTCAGATTATCCAGTTGCCAGCAGGGACCGCCACGTGTCGCCACGCTGATTTCAGTTTCCATCACAGGTTTGATTCTGGGGTATACCCCACTTTCCCAAGCCCCAGAAAAAGCATAATAAGAGTATCGGGGTCTACACGCTGAATAGCCTTTGTAAAAGTTCCTTTCCTCGCATGGTATTCCATTTCTCACTCCGCCAAATCTACTTCCCCACAAAAATCTAAAACGTTTTACCTTTAGTTTTCTCCTGGCGTTGAATTTCTTCAAGCAGTCCACAGTCTCCTGCCTGTGCATCATGGAGGCAACAGTGGAGCGTTGCTGGAAGAAGAGGAGAAAAAGCGGCTTAACTGAGGATATTTACAACGCGCTAAGAATAACAGCGTCCTGGACTTCATCAGATCTCTGTTAGAGGTGCTTCCCCATACGATCAACTTGTAAGTATTCAATTGCCAAAGTTATCTGAAAATAAAGACTGATTTTGCCAAGATGACTGGGGACTACGATGCAAAATTTATGTATATAAAGTATAGAAATGAATGTCAACAATTTCCCAAATTATCCTTATTTCAATGGCTTTAATTGCTTTTTTTATTGGGCTGCTTTTCATTTACTTAGCACTGTATTTATTGTCTTAACATTTGATACTCATCCTTAGAAATTTACTGAGGTCTCTACATAAGCCTCAGCTCCACCCTCAAGTTTCTCATTACTTTTATCAGTACTTCTAAAGTATATTCAGGCTACTGTGGCCATTCTTTTATGCAATGAAACTCTACTCTCAGCTTCTAAACCTCAAACGTGTTTCTAATGTTGCCTAATGGTAAATGAACTTTGATCTTTTCTTCTGGGACACATTTAATCTTGGTGCTATTTTCTTAACCTCTGTTCCTGAGTATTGTCAATAATTGATATGGGGAATCCTCATTCCTTGCGTTATTCTAGGCAATAGTTATTTAATGGCATATGCAAATCAGACTGCTACTTAAAGTGGCATTTTTCACCATGATAAAATTCATTTTCTTAAATACCGTGAGTCACAAACATTCATTCATTTTGAGTTTCATTTTTTTTCCTGCAAAATTATTTTTAAGCTGTGAAAAAAATATTAAAGGAGAGTTTATTTTTCATTTTCGCTGCTGAGGTTTCTGGAGAGCTGTCACTTACACAGATCCATGGGTGTTTGAGCGCCTCTGAGGCCGTGATGCGTTTGGCAGGGTTAATAGTCAGCATTTTATTGATGAGGTCTTTGGCTTCAGGAGTCACTGTGTCCCATTCTGGTGATGGAAACTTCAAAAATATAAATTTATAAAGAGTTTAAAAAATAGACATACTCTGTAAAACAGGGAAGAGCCGAATACATACATTATTTCCTTGCTGGTGAATTTCTTCAGAAATTTACCTTTTGTATGAGTTAAATTGTATCTAAACTAGATAAACTGATCCAGATATATTCCTCCCCCATGCAGATAACTATATATATTAAAGAGTCTCTGACCAGGGACCAACATATGTACTAAATTAAATATTATATATAGTAAAATACATTTTAAAATTCAGAAAAATAACTTAAGAATGTTCTATTCCTTCCAGAGTGTCTTGGCTTTGATCTGA
Source organism: Eulemur rufifrons (assembly GCF_041146395.1). Taxonomy (NCBI): domain Eukaryota; kingdom Metazoa; phylum Chordata; class Mammalia; order Primates; family Lemuridae; genus Eulemur; species Eulemur rufifrons. Next base: position 2,746,195 of record NC_091008.1, on the reverse strand, counting down.
AGATGAAATTTTATGTCATCTTTGTCAGAGTTGTTTGCAAAACTCAATAGAAGCTAAGAGGTTATTATGTGTATCAATGTCATCATGCTCTTACACCGAGGTTGAAAATGAGGTATTATACACTGTCACAGTTCATGGGTAGTAACAGAAGAGATAATAAAACAGCTTTCATTCCTGTGCCAAAATTGACTCACTAATCGTGGCCACCTGGAGTGAGAAGAATTCGAGACTCTAAGGGCTTGAGTAGGTTTTATTTTAACACCTCTAGAAGGCTGATCTACCTAATTACCAATTTCACCAAAGTATACGAAAGTAACCAAATTTCATAGCTTTCAACAGGAATCCATTTTGCATTAGTAACTATATGATGAAGCTACTTATCATAACTTTCTTAGTTATTTTTTTCTGAACAGATAATTATTTAACCTTACTTTCACATAATTAGCATATTTAGTAGAAATACTATTCTTCACTGCTTAAGAGAAATTTAAATCACATTAGTTGCTAAATAACAGAATACCAGGTTCTCTTCCCAATTCATGAATTTTTATAGACAATCCTGAAAAACAAAGCTGTTGTTACTGTGTCATAGAATTAAACTAGTCCACTGTTAGTCATTATTAAACGGGTACTTGTGACCCACTGGCAAAATGTAACATGAGAAAAACGATATCGACTCTTTAATACTTGTAATTTTGGCCAGTTTAACAACTGGCATTTTTTAATTCCAGAAGTTTCTCTTTCACAGGTGTAAAAACTTGCTAACTATTAACAATTATTGAAGAAACACTCCAGGCTGCTTTGCAAGGCTGTGCAGGTCTTCTGATAGCAAATTAGGGTCAGGTTCAAGTGCATTTGCAGGGCTCCGTCTGCCCAGACAGGGGTCTGGTTCTAGTCTGTAAAGACGGCGAACTTACTAGCTGTGGCCATGTAAATAATGATTTGGTCCATTTGCCAGTCTGGGAAAAATGGAATGCTTCAAACTACATTTTAAATTCTTGACAACTGATATACACAGCCCCCTAAATAGAACGTTTTAAGAGAAACGCATTGACAAGTTCATGAGACCCGAAAGAATATATCATAATATAGTTTTTATATTTACTCCTTTCACGTCCACAGGAAGCTTTTCCCTCGTGCACAGAGGGTGGACCAATACCGCCTGCTCCCCAGGTGCCCTACTGAATACACGGAAGGCACCCCCAGACCCGCGCTCTGACTTTCAGAAGGCTGTATGAGCGGAAACCAAAGCACGGGATAAATCGTACTTGCAGAAATATTTATCAGAGGAAAGCAAATGATATCAATGCACACAAAGGTAAGCCGTAAACAGAAAGTAGATAAATCCTTCCTCTTCAGATTCTGAACATGAATGTGTATATATGCTTACTTTCAAATATTCTAAGTTAAATGTATTTCATAGAATTGTGATTTTCAGCTATTTTTCAATCGTGAAACCCACTCTTCAAACGGAAGCTTGCACAGTAGGCCATTAGATAAAGACAAAAAACAAAACAAAACCACCACCAAAATTGATATAGTGGAGTGATGTTCTATTTGATATAGGGATTGCTGCAAAGTATTACTGATATATAATTTAAAATTATGTAATAGGCATTTGAGAATAGAATTCAACTAAAGAGGTGGTCATCATTTCTGACTTTTATGTTTTAAAATGCACTAAGATCTGAAAATTTTGACAAGCAAAATTCTCTGCCTCAGAGAATTCAAAGGGCTTTTCTTTCAATTTTAGGAGACAGTGAGCGAAGAGGAAATACAAACTGAATACATCTATATCTGCATTTTTTTCCTCTTCATCTCCCTTTCCCTAAGAAAGAGGGAAATAATAAGGGAAGTTAGTGAAACTTACGGTTAAAAGAACAATGAAACAAATCTGGCTCTGGGTCAACAAACAAAAAACCCGCATCTGAAGGTACAGAAATACCAATTACGTACATCATAAGCTCCAGCCTTGATCTGCTGGTAGAGTCTGTGCTGGTCTTCATCCCAGAAAGGTGGGTACCCCACCAGGAGGATGTAGAGAATCACACCTGCAGGAGATTAGCATATTAACAGAATGCAAGTCATACAGACAATCGTAAGTTAAATGTGGCCGATCCACAATGAGATTCAGCTGCACTCACAGCACAGGAAACTGGCTTGTTGGAAAACTTCAGAGAGATGCGTTACGATCCCTTCTAGAGCACTCTGTGGAGGGTGAAGCCTCCTCTTCCTACGCTCAAAAGCTCTGACAATGTGTCCGTTAACACACGGACCAAAGAATTCTAAAGCAGCACGGCAGGGCAACATCTCAAGACAAAACTCACCTGTCATTTGGGGTCACACGTTCTTTGGCCTCCCTGAGCTCTGGTCTATAGACGGTCTTCCTGCGCTCTGCTCCTGTCTACACGAGTGTTGTGGTTTTAGTCACTGTGTAGGTGGAAGTCTAAAAAACTGAGCGTGTTATTTATTTCCTCCTAGGCATTTTGCTGGGAATGAGGACACTTTGTCGAGTGATGGTGTCCTGGTTACAAATTCATGCTCTACAGAGCCAGAATCCCTGGGAATGTGGATGCCCCATAAAGAGACAAAATCCTTTTCTTTGCAGTGATGGTAGTCTTCAAAAAAAGAGTTTCTTCAATCCAACAACTAAACCAACCATACGACAGAGGAGTATGTACGATAGGACAGGGAAAAGGAAGAGGAGGGGGCGATTGCATATGAGATTCAAAGCAGGTAACTCAGAGCTGTAATGCAATTTCATATCCTTTTCATAAAGCTGTAATTAATCACAAATTGATTTAATCAGCATCTGATTTAACGTTTACAATTTAAAAACCGTCCTGCATTCGCCGGCTTTGCCTTTTCCCTGCAATCGTATCTGCAGCCTGTGTATCTCCTGGGGCTGTCCTGACACCATGGTCTTCGTCATCATGTGTCCCTCCCGCTGCTTCTCAAATACTTTATTCCCTGCTGAAGGGTTCTGGGCTCTTTTCTAGCTCATCATCCCAGGGGAGGGCTGTCATTGCTCCGACCTCTCCTGCTTGCTTTTCTCTTTCTGTGCTTCCTTAAGCTGGAAACCCTGAGGGAGAAGAGTCAAGCAGGTGACACTTCGCCCGGGCCTGGGGACGCCTTTTATCCCTTGTCAGAGGTGGGCTCCTGGTCTCTGTGTCTTTTCTGTATCTCTAAAACATTTTAAACAACGTTTTTAAAAACAAAACAAAACTACTGAGGCTCTTAAATCAAGACTGAACGTTATTTTACCATAAAGGAGTTGAACAAAAAAAAGACTATGAAGAAAATCACAATATACTGTTACCTCATCTTTGCAACATAAAAGTAATCTTTCCATCTTGCATACATTATAGATCAATGTGCACTCATTTAAATTTATTTTCATATCATGTTTAGCATCTGACATAACAGATGCATCTAATGGCAATGACAGTGACGACGAGGATGATGAGGAAGGTGCGTGTTTGCATTCTCGGGACACAAGCAGAGAAGAGGCGATGTCTCAGTCATCTGGGCCCTCCGGTACGGGTGTGTCGGTGGGTGAAGACGCAAAGTCACTTTGTGACGGCAACCGCCTCCATCCAGTGTGAACATTTTCCGAAGAAACAGCTGGAGTTCGGCTACTATAAAATTATAGAAAAGACTCCCAACTGAGACATTTAGCATTCTGGACCTGGGCTGTTTGTTCTTGTGGATTATGTGTGCAGGTGACACCTGGTGGCTGCCTCTCGGGGAGGGGACAGCTGCCAGAAGCCTCCTTCCCTGAGAAAAGCAGCTGATACGGACACAGATGCCCGCAATTCAATTATTTGAGTGAGGAATTTCTACCAAAAAAAAATACTTAAAAACTAATAGCATACGTATAGGAGATTTCAAAAACTTTCTATTTTCTCAGAGCACAGAATTAGGAGCGTTGGGGCATAATGATGATGAAACATTAGTAAGTTTCATCATAGGTGACATTAATTGAGCAGCCACGTGTGCTTCGTGCATTCCTTTATTTAATCCTGGTACCGCGCCATGAGGCGAATATTGCTACTGTTAATATCTCCATTTCACTGGTGAAGAAACAAGGCGGAGAGGTTCAGTAACTGTGTAGCCACCAGCAGGACCGCCATGGGGACGCCCTAAACATTCCTTACGGTCACTTTTTCTTAAGAAAAAGGTTATTTTTCTTATTGATCCTCTTAACTGTCTCATCTTTGATCAGCGTAAGCCTCTTCGAGTTGGCTCCCGAGTCCTGTTAATACAAACCCAGTGGCCTTTGATAGTTTCTTTTCTTTCTCCTGGATCATCTTGTACTTTTCTTGATCCAGACATGGAATCAGTTGCCACGACAAGAAGTTCCGCTTCCTTTTAGTGGTAACCGAGACCTTTTGGTTATCTAGAGACCAAAATCAGGCATCTGAGTATGCTCTGTGGTTTCTCCCCCAAAAAATAAATAAATAAATTGAGAAATGAGAGAGGAGACAGAGAGGAATGGAAACCACAAACTAGAAGAAACTTAAGGGACCTAAGAGACCAAACTAAATTATGACACACGAGGGCAAACAGGAAAAATGACTGGATATTTTGATGATATTGAGCAATTATTATTAAATTTTAAAGTTGGTATTATTGTCAGACTTTTTTTTTAAAAAAGAGTCCTTTTCTTTTAGAGATACATTAGGATATTTTTAGATGTGCTGATGTGATGTCTGGATTTGATTGAGATAACCTTGGATAGGGATGAGCGGGGCGTGGGACACATTTAAAAATAGACACTAGAACTCGTTTTCCTTATCTTATGTATGTATTTGTGCTTGGGAGATGTTAGCTATGTTTAATAAGAGCTTTGTGAAGCACTGATGACTGATTAGGTAGAAAGACTACAGTATCAACAATATTCAAAAATGATTTTAATAAAAGTGAATGATCACTTTAATGATGAAACATTCTGAAGGCTCTTCTTTAAAATGAGAGACAAAGAAGGGATGTTGGAAAACTGAGAAGTTAGTGGAAAGTTCAAGGAACAGGCCGGGCACGGTGGCTCACGCCTATAATCCCAGCACTCTGGGAGGCCGAGGTGGGACGATCGCTCGAGGTCAGGAGTTCGAGACCAGCCTGAGCAAGAGCGAGATCCCGTCTCTACTAAAAATAGAAAGAAATTATCTGGACACCTAAAAATATATATGGAAAAAATTAGCCGGGCATGGTGGTGCATGCCTATAGTCCCAGCTACTCGGGAAGCTGAGGCAGGAGGATCGATCGAGGTCAGGAGTTTGAGACCAGCCTGACCAAGAGCGAGACCCCGTCTCTACTAAAAATAGAAAGAAATTATCTGGCCAACTAAAAATATATATAGAAAAAATTAGCCGGGCATGGTGGTGCATGCCTGTAGTCCCAGCTACTTGGGAGGCTGAGGCAGGATTGCTTGAGCCCAGGAGTTGGAGGTTGCTGTGAGCTACGCTGATGCCATGGCACTCTAGCCAGGGTGACAGAGTGAGACTCTATGTTTCAAAAAAAACAATAATAATAAATAAAGTTAATGGAACAATCTGAGACATCCACTTAATGTTCTCAGTCAATAATGGGTACGCTATGAGCATACAAGCAAAATGCACAGTTAACTATTTAAGTGGTAAGTATTTCTCTCTTGCCTTGTAACACCACAAGCAAAAAGGTCACCATACAGTTCAAACAGAGAAAGTGCTCAACCAATGGGTAGACAAAGAGCTGGAAGACCACGCCAGCAAGTCATTCTGCAGGGCATGGAAGCTGCCTGTGCCCCGTGGCAAGAGTGGCCACCTGCCAGGCCTCCCGGCAGAGGCAGAGGCGACCGGCTGCGGCTGCACCGTGCGTGGGGCGGAGCGTGAACCAGGTAGATGGCTGTGCCCATCTGTCTGACAGGTACAACTGCTACCTAAGAACAAAAGCACTGTGTCATTTGTTCTTTTGGTTTTGATTATTTTAGAGAAACCAGAAACTGACAGTTTTCATAGCCATCTCCTGAGAATAAAAATAAAGATAAATAATAAATGTCAACACCTCCAAAAATAGAAGGTACCAACGTCTGGCTAAGATATCTGCGCCATCTGCAATGGACTGAATGTTTGTGTTTCCCCAAAATTCATATGTCGAAACCCTAATCCCAATGGGATGGTATTGGGCCTTTGGGAGGTGATTATTTCATGAGGGTGGACCTCTCATGACTGGGATTGTGTCCTTATAACGAGAGGCCAGAGAGTGAGCGAGGTCCCTTACTGCCATGTGAGGATACTACAAGAACGTGGCAGTCTGGCACCCTGAAGAGGGCTCTCCCAGAAGGCAACCTGGCCAAGCTGGCACCCTGGTCTCGACATTCAGCATCCAGAACTGTGAGAAATCAACCTCTGTTGTTTATAAGCCACCCGTCTATGGTCCTTTGTCACAGCAGCCTGAATTAAGGCTGTGTGATATTCCGTTGTGTGTCTATGCCTCATTTTGTTCATTCATTTAATCCAAATGGCCGTGGACATTTGGGTTCCTGCATCTCTCAGCTATTTCGAATAGTGCTGTTATGAATACAGGTGTGCAAACATTTCTTCAAAATCCTGCTTTCAATTCCTTTGTATATATGCCCAGCAGGGGGATTGCTGGATCATATGACTCTAGAGAGTCTTATTCAATGGTTCTGGGCTGGATCCCAGGAAGTGCATTGCTGAGAAGTACTTCGGGTCCCTCTGGAGCGTGTGGTCTGTGGGTCACAGGGGAAACCATACCTATAAATCTAGAGAGAGTTAACAAGTGTGTAAGTTGAGAGTAAGGGGAGATTGGTAAAGACTGTGATTGGGAGGAAGGCTTCAGGACTTGAAGAGTGTTGGAAATGCGAGTCATCAAAGGGTGGAGGCAGAAAGCTTTCTGTTTGGAGGCAGACCTCAGATTGGCCCCGTGTAAGGTAATCCCAGCATCGGTAACAGCAATCTATCGTCCAAAAGGCTTGGGATTTCATAGTGATAAAAGTGCCTGGTACTGACTTGGCCCAGCTGAAATATGCCAAGGCCAAGCCCCAGCAATCACACCATTTCTGAACCTAAATTCCCTGTGCAAGACGAGAAAAACCATATTCCATAAAATTCCAAAGGTTTGTCCAAAGGCATGGTACATTCTGTGACAGCCACTAATTTACTCTGACTCATAACTAACTGTTCAGAGTGACATCTAAATAAGGTAGAAAAGTAGTGAGACAACACATACGTACGTGGGCGGGAAGGGGCCTATGTTTATGGGCTCACATTTGTTTTTTTTTCTTTTTCAGCTAAAGTGTAGAAGAAGCTCTGTTAGAAACCAGTGATCCGGTGACATCTATAAACATTTGCTCATCCCATTAAGGAATTATGGTGGCAGCTATAGATACAGGAAAGCCATAAAAATCAATTTACTGTTGTTAATGGCAGAACACGGGGCTATGTTCTTGCTTCATTAATGTCTATTATTTACTTTCCAGTAATGGACTAGTTGTTCTCAAAGACTGAGCACAGGTCAGACCATACTCTGTGAGATCACAAAAGCAAGGTAATGGTGGCTGGTATTTGAGATTTCCTGTGTGCAGATAATCGCTTGTTTCTAATAAAAATAATGTGCAAATTCCTTTTAGTCATTATGCCAGTGCTGTGCTTCGCTCAGTTCTGTGTCAACTGCCAAAATGACAAAGAATCTGCCATAATGACTGTGCATAGCTTAATTCCCCTGTGAGACTGGCTGCCATTTTGCTAAATGACTTGTTCTGCGTTTCTTTTGTTATCGGAGCAGTGTGGTTTCTTACCACACAACCAGTGTCTACTCTTGAAAAGAAGTAGCTATTTACCTGGCAAGAGCTAGCGCTGATGGATGGATAGCTGGAGGAGAGTGTCCATCAAGCCATAAGCAACCAAGTAACGTGTGCATGACTGTGGTGGTGATCACAAGGCGATGAGTAAGGGGACATCATCTTACAAAGAGACTTTCATGTAACATGAGTGAGGTGACGTATAATAAAATGGTAAAGCAATTCCAAACCAATGGCAATGACCAAGAAATGGAACAAAAGAATTGATTATGATGTTCCCAGGCGTGGTGATGTCCCCAAAATATGTGATATTAGAATCCCTAAGACACATTCCTAGTTAGCTGTGTGATCCCAAATGCATGTCTAGACACGCAGTTAAAAGATGCACAGTCTTTGATACTTACAGTTTTTAAAAAATGTTATAGAGCTCAGACAACCAGGAAGGAAACAACTCTCCACCCGTCTTTCTTCCCTCTTCCAGCCAAGAAAGGTAGAGCTTCTACCTTGTAAGTTAGCTCAAATTTCACAGATGTGAAATACTACGATTATAAGATGTTTCATTCTTTTAAAAGGTTAGATATAGAAACTGTATTACAGAAATGTACCCAAACAGAAAATCTAGAAACCAAGGAAACGCAAATGTACCAAAGTAATGTTAAAATGAGTCATAGTGTGTTTTGTGGGTCTAAGACAGTGAGTCTAAACCCTGATGATGTGTCATAGGATATTAAAAATACAGTTGCCCACGTTCAACCCCAGATCCACCAAAGGGGAGGACCCATGTAGGATCTAGAAATTTCTAGATAAAGGCACACCTCATTTTATTGTACCTTGCAGATACTGCATTTTTCACAGATTGAAGGTTTACGGCATTCCCACAGTGAGCAAGTCTATTGGCGCTATTTTTCCAACAGGCTGTGCTCGCTTTGTGTCTCTGTTTCATACTTTGGTCATTCTTACAATATTTCAACATTTTTTTTCATTGTTGTATCTGTTATAGTAATCTATGATCAGTGATCTTTGATGTTACTCTTGTGATTATTTTGGGGCGCCACAAACTGTGCCCACATAAGATGGCAAATTTAATCAATAAATGCAGTGTGTGTCTTTTAGACACATCTTTTAGAGAATTTCCACTCTAAAAGATACTGCAGGTTGAGTACATCTTATCAAAAATGCTCGGGACCAGAAGTGTTTCAGATTTCAGATTTTTTAAGATTTTAAGATTAAATATTTGCATACACATAACGAGATATCTTGGGGATGAGACCCAAGTCGAATTGTGAAATTCATTTATATTTCATATACACTTTATACATATAGCATGAAGGTAATTTTATATAGTATTTTTAATAATTTTGTGCACGATCACTCTGGGAGAAGATTCTGAATGAAAAAAAAAATAACAAAAAACAAAACAATTTTGTGCATGAAATAAAGTTTTGACCACATTCGACTATGATCTGGCAGAGTGTGGAATTTTCCACTTGCGACATCATGTTGGCACTCAGATGGTTTCTAGGTTTTGGAGCACTTTGGATTTCAGCTTTTCAGATTCGGAATGCTCAACCTGTATTTTTATTTGAAACAATACTGGTTGCTATAGAGTGAATGTTCCCCTCCCGCCAAATGCACGTGTTGAAATCCTGACTCCCAATGGGACGGTATTAGGAGGTGGGGCCTTTGGTAGAGGGGAGGCCTCAAGAACTTGATTAGTGCCCTTGCAAAGGAGACCCTGGGAACTCGCTCACTCCTTCCGCCACGTGAGGACGCAAAGAGAAGACAGCCCCCTACACACAAGGAGGCAGGCTCGCTTCAGACACTGAATCTGCTGGAACCTGGATCTTGGATTTCCCAGCCTCCGGAACCGTGAGAAACAATTCTTTGTTGTTTAAGACATCAGTCTATGATTTTTATGGTAGACCAAATGGACTAAGCCACTCGTGGATTACAAAATTTGCTTGAAAATATAATTCCTTACCACACGCCCACATGTCCACTGGCTTTCCGTAGGGATCTTTACGTAAAACTTCTGGGGAAAGGTATCCAGGTGTACCCGCGAAACCTGGGCAAAGCAGAAGTCACCGAGTCAGAACTGACTTGACAAAATCAACACGACATGGGAAATGAAGAGAGAAGAGTTTCTGGAGGCTTCTTTAGTGATGTATTTGTCAAAATCAAACAAGGCACCCAGAGTTCTAAAATAATGTAGACTAGTTTTTATTTATAGCAGTATCAACATTAGTCTGCCCTGCCCTGTGAAATGACAAAAAATACATCTTTTTTCCGGATATGGAGGCCAATCTATTGTGTGTCACAGTCACTGTGTACACTTAAGGCCTCTTCTGGTTGGCAGTTCTTATTGGCACTTAGGTTTATAGGAGTTAAAACTAAACCCGAAAAGAAATAAGAAGAATTATTCACCAGGAGATGAAATAATTCCAAAATCCATCAAAGAGCTCACTGTGTACTAACAAATAATCGGAGTGTACTTACGACTGGCAACTAAAGACTTAGGGATATTCAGATGAATCACTATTGAACAAGTATCAACTAGACATTCAACTTAAGAAGAAAATGTGCTGAAACTAAATGATAAAAGTTTCATGTTAAATCAATCAGTATAGAATTCAGTAAGTGACACTGAAATAATGATCAATTTATAGCTAGCATTTACAATGCAATAGTTCTTATTTCTGAAAATAATGGCTTTTTAAATAAAAATAATTGCTTTGAAAGTACTAAACATAACTCTTCTCATTTGGAAGTTTTCTTTACAAGCACAAATAAACAGAAAACATTTCTTTAAAAGGATATGTAATCAGGAATTCCTCCAACTACAAATCACTAAAGAAACACATTGTGCATTTACTGGAACGCAAAGTGCTCAAGAAAACCTTTTACTTCTCATTTCTCCAACAAATTCATACTTATTAAGTACAAACAATGTGCAAGGAAGTATAAAATAAAGGAACACACACAGCAATATAGTTAATTCTTTCAACACGATTCCATTAGCAAATGAGGCAAAAGTTTGGGGCTCAATCTTTCTTTCTTTTTTTTCTTTTTAAATTTTCATTCCCTTCCTTCTCCTGTGTCTGTTTCGGAGGAAGATGGGGTCAACAATGATAAGGACGCCAAGAAAAGACCTGTATGCTGTAGTTTAAGCTCTACACGGACCACAGCTCATCTGCCTCTGCCTAAGGTTTTACTTGAAAGAAATGTTGGATGGGTAGTTGGGAGGGGAAAAGAACTACTGAGCAATAATGGTGGTTCTACTGCCTAAAATTTGAGGATGACCTTAAGGAGTTACGTGGAGTCTGTTAATTGCAAGGTAGGGATGTGCACACCTGTTTGAAAGAGCTTCCCGGTGCTTCTGTATCCCGTACCTGCCCCTCCATCCCCACCGCCCGCCCCCCCCCCCCCCCCCCCCCGCCTCTCTCCAGCTGCTCTCCAGCTAGTCCCAGGCCAAGAGACTCCAGAGAGAAACTGATGCCAACGTCGAGACTAAATCCCAAATCCTGAGTGTGCACGTTCAGATCCTGTATCACCCGGTTCTCCTTCATTCATCCAACGTGATTTCCTTCCTCTGAGCTCTTGACCCGACTAAAATCTTTAGGGTTTCTTGAAAACGGACTTCTCATTCTCACCCTTGATGCCACTTTTTCTGTTTCTGAGTTCTCAATTTTTTTTCTCTAAAGGACGGTGGCTCTAAGTTATTTTCTACTCAGAGCTCTCGTTAGCTACCTGTAGTCTCGGTGATCTTTTCTCACTCTGAATGTCGACAACTTTTTCATATACAATCTGTACTCACCCTACCTGAAATTAGTAAACTTCAATGTATGATTTAAGTAACGTAGAACACATGGCCAAGATCAGGAAATGTTAATGATATTCCCCTAAGGAAAGGGAAGCCACTATGTAAAAAGGAAAAGATTATTTTAAATGTAAATTATTATGAATCTCTTCCGGAGACTAAAATGCTAAGAGAACATCATCATAGTCGTTCTTATGTCGTGACAACCACCATTTGGGCAGTCAGTGAGATCCTTGCCCCGGGAATACTGAAGCGTGCATCTAAATTCATGGACGTTAAGAAACAATCGATGTGACCTTATCAATACAGAAATATTGGGGGCAAATTGGATAAAGCCTTCTTTAGTGGGAGATTACACTTTTAAGAATCTGGGATTATCACGATACATGCTATCAGCAGGTCAATCAATGAGAGCTTGCCTGCTTTAGGAATAGGATACATTTCCTACTTTGAAAAACCAATAGGAATATCAACACAGATAAAACAAGCAGAAAACAGAATTACTTACTGTTGGAAATGTATCCATTGCAACATATTGCCATGAGAAGAACCTTAATATTTTTAAAAAGAGACGTAACAGCAACTAAGCAAAGTAATTCTCCATGAAGCAAGATCTTGGTAGTGATCCTTTTTTTCCAGCAGCAATAAAATGCTAGAAATGTATTGCAAATAACGACTCTAGTTCCACAGGAGAAACAGGCTCTATTTGGATATTTCTCTTTGGTAAATTTTCTAGCCATCTTATCAGGTGTAGTGACTTAAGGGTTTTTTCCTAGCAATTTCGGCTAGTATTTGAATAGAACAGGGCTAGGAAGTGAGATGTGAAAATGGAAAAAAAAAAAAAAAAAAAAACCCAAACATATTTGGACATGAAAAGGAAAATTAAAAAGAATACAATAAACAGCTTCCATAATGCCTTGTATTATATACTGTATTGTTTTGCACACATTATATATTTTCCTTATTTGTCACAGGCCTCATATTTTTAAAATAAAATTATGCAAAAGCCTGAAGCTCTGGCAGTACACATAATGAAAAAAAATTCTGCTCTTTTCTTATTAAAATAACAAGGCTTTTCTTCACTAAACATTGACATTACATTTTCGAAGATAAAATTAATCAGTCAAATACATGAGACGATGCTGGCAGATAATGATGAATGAATATCAAAACAAGTCACTCATAGTAAAACATGCTTTTACTCTTAATAACCTAAAATAGATCTGGCAGTACACCCAAAAGAAATGAAGTACACCACATGCCTCTTTCCCCTCATGTTACCCATGAGAATTTACTTGAACTTGAGAAAAGAAAAAGGGGGGAAAAAGTGTAATCTTTTAAGCTTAGAAATTATATGTTAGAAACTTCTGAATTGTTAAATTTCCTGAGAACTTCAGATGCACCTGCTTTTAAACATTGTTGCTCTAATGGGTACATTAACAAGAACTCTGCTGTGGATAGTGCCATACAGAGGAGGTGGGGGTTCTACTGTTGATCTATCATTGCTTCTCTGGGACCAGCTTGCCATCAGAAGTGAATGGTTACAATCTGCAAATCTGTGTACTTTTGTTTGGATGCTGCTGCTCTCCCTGACCTGATGTTCAGTCTTTCGCTCGAAAATACTTTCACCGAATAGGCAAAGAACGGTGACATTGCGTTTCGTATCCAGATGGTTCTGAAAACTTTACTAGACATGGTTTACAGATCCGTCGTGCTCCTGTAGACGACTTCACTTAGTCTTGTAACAGTCCCGTAAAGGAGCATTTATCGGCTGGGCGAGGTGGCTCACGCCTGTCATCCTAGCACTCTGGGAGGCCGAGGCGGGAGGATCGCTCGAGGTCAGGAGTTCGAGACCAGCCTGAGCAAGAGCAAGACCCCGTCTCTACTAAAAATAGAAAGACATTATATGGACAACTAAAAAAAAATCTATATAGAAAAAATTAGCCGGGCATGGGGGCGCATGCCTGTAGTCCCAGCTACTCGGGAGGCTGAGGCAGGAGGATCGCTTGAGCCCAGGAGTTTGAGGTTGCTGTGAGCTAGGCTGACGCCACGGCACTCACTCTAGCCTGGGCAACAGAGAGAGACTCTGTCTCAACAAAAAAAAAAAAAAGAAAAAAAGAAAAAGAAAGGAGCATTTCTCATCCCATTTACAAAGAGGACCGTGACCTCGCAAAGGCAGTGACTTGCGCGGCGTCGCACAGCTATGCAGAATCAGAGCCAAGATAGAAATTCAGGTGTCTGATTCAAAAAGCAGGATTTGTTTTCACTACACGCCAGTCCTGCCTTCAAAACTACATGCGGCCTCACACAGGAGCTAACAACATACGGCTCAAAAGCGGGAGAGATGTGAGGAGCCTGATTCCAACACTCTTGGAATCACCACGCCAAGTTGCTGATGTAGATTTTGAGCTCTGATAAGAAAGACTTCTGCTTTCCTCCGGATACCAATCAGCACCTGTGCCCAGTTCTGCAAATTATGTCTCCGGGCTGAGTCAGTCCCTATATTTCAGTACCTGCCTCCTGCCCCGAGTCATTCATGAACCGGGATCCCACTTTGCTCTAGACAGAACCAGAGTCCTGTCTTCGAACCCAAGGTCTTGGACTCTAATTTCTTCTCGACAGATTCCCGTGGAGTTCAGAGATGCTGCCTGCTCTGTGTGTCATCTGGAATGTGCCTCCTTCTACGCGCTCCCTAGTTCGAGCTGTCATCCTGCATAATTTGAACGACTGCGTTAGCTTCACTGGGTCCTTGCTTTCAGGGTGAATTTCCTTCAACCATCCTCCACTCTGAAATCATTATTACAGAGCATGAGCCCAATTGTGTCCCTGTCCACTAAGAACTTTTTACTAAATCTCTAAAGTCTTTAAGATAAAAGCCAAACCCTTCAAAAAGACATATAGTCCTTTACTGCTTTGTTAACGAACACTTATTCCAGTGTATTTTATACTTTAGCTATATCAATCTTCTTGATAGTCTTAAAACAGAATAAATAGTTTCATGCCTGTGCACATCTCTTTGTGTGGAATGCTTTAATCTCTGTGCGCGCCAGTGGACAAACTCACATTCATCCTTTAGGCAACGTAAGTGTTAAGGCAATTACGGACCCTCTCCCCAGAGGGAGGATTTTGTGCTTCCCCTTGTGTTTCCAGAGCACCTCATGTGGGCCTGTGTTAAGAAACTCCCGCCCTGAACAGTAAATAGTTATTGATACAGAAGCCTCAGCTCCCTGAGGGTCAGGACTTCCTGTTTAATTTATGTATTTCTGATAATTTGCTCTCCCCATCTCTGTGACAGCCCCGTGACTTCCTGTTGAGCCCCTAACTCCTGTTCCTGTGTATTATTTATTTATATCAACTATACTCTCTGCCAGGAGACAGAGATCTACCTGAATCTCCAATTTACAGGAGTGACGCCAGCTCCTACCTTCTTTCAGTTTGCTGTTAACTGGAATAAGCTTATTCAAACGTCAAAACAGGACAAACCAAATGACAAGCTTGGAGGCATTAGATTCATCGGGGGTAAAGAGCAAGGAGTCAATGTAGAAGGTAATGTTAGACCCGGGAGGGATGGCAAACAAGGATGACTGTCGAGCCCTGAAACAGGACAGGCAGCGGACACTGAGGTCCTAAATGAGGCCACCTGGAAGGCCACCAGGCCAACCACCCCCGTTCACTGGCTGGCCCAGGTCAGAGCAACGCGGTGAATCCTGGGGGCTACGTGTGCGCATTAGGAGATGTGTGTGTTGGGAACACAGAGGAGCATTTGCACATACAACAAATGAAATAAGCATGTTTAGAGTCCTCTGTTTGTTGTTGAGCTGAAAGAAAAAAACAAAAACAAAAACAGAGTCTCGCTCTGTCGCCCAGGATGGAGTGCAGTGGCATTAGCATTGTAACCTGTAATTCCTGGGCTCAAGCTATCCTCCCCCGAGCCTCCCGAGTAGCTGGGACCAGAGGTGCACACCACCACACCCAGCTAATTTTTAAAAAAATGTTTTGTAGAGATGGGGGTCTCGCTATGTTGCCCAGGCGGGTCTGAACCCCTGGCCTCAAGTGATCAATCTGCCTCAGTCTCCCAAGGTGCTGGGATTACAGGTGTGAGCCACGATGCTTTGGCTAATTATCTTTTAAAAAATTATCTAACTGCAACATATTGAAAGTCAGAAGAGAAGTAACGCAGGCTTGGGAGAGGTTACACTTTAGACCTCTGCATGAGAAATGGGTAAATGCTGAGAAATGGCACGGAGAGAAACAGGAAAATCAATAGGTAAAATAATTTAGTCTGAATATTAAAATAATACATAAGCTGGTTAGAAACACTATAATTTAAATTTATTTAACTTCTTCCTTAATTGCAAAGAAAAATTTTATCATATGGAAATCTCAAAATCATCAGAATTTTAGAGAGGGAACCGGCATGTTGAAGAAACAGAAGATAATTAAAATGAAGCACACACATAAGTATATGCTTTATAACATTTAGAAAAAAATCTTTAATTCACTAATCACAAAATATTGTATGTGAAATATTTTTTTTTTAATTCCTGAGTACCTACAATTTACATAGCAGCTTCTGGCAACATGTGAGGTTGTATGTAAACAATCAACTTTCTCTCAAATTAAAAAAAAAATACTCTTGGAATATTGCAATCATCCAGTTAATTCTTCGTATAGGATCCATTTTCTCACCCATCCTCTAAGGAAAAAAGTATATGTGTTCTTGCTCTCCCATTAATTCTTTCTTGTAAATTATTTCTGGATTACATATCCTTTAATTATAGTAAAATTAAGTGCTTATAAAGGTTCGGTATATTAAAATTAGTCCAACTGTTGTCAGGGAACTTTCCCATTTTAATTTGGCGGGGCAGTGGGCGTGGGAGCCCGAGGTGGGAGGCCAGAAGGCCACAGGCAGGACGAAGGAGAGCGAGGTCTACTCACCGAACCACGCCTGCTGGTCTCCTTGAACTTCTATGGCTAAGCCAAAGTCGGCCAGTTTCACAGCGGCTCCCTTGGATTTGCTAGCTAAAAGCAAATTCTCAGGCTTTATTTAGAAAGAAAAAAGAAAGAGACCGAAGTGAGAACCTATTTTAAGTGACTATTCAAAACTAACATTTTTATAGGATTAGGAAAAAGAAAAAAAAAAAAAGAAAAGAAAAGAAAAAAAGTCATGCACTGTCGTCTCTCCCAGAGACTGCCATTCCTAAATCCCGGGGAAAATGTGGTTAGAAAATGATTCCAAGTGATCATGTGTGCAGGCTTCAGACAGAGGCGTACGTGGACTGGGGAGATACTTGATAGAAGATGGGATACACTTGGGGAGAGACCCGATGAATGACAGCGTCTGTCTTGACCTGCACACATGCTCCAACGACCGCCCGAGCGTCACACTTGGCCACAGACATTGACTTAGAAGCCGAACGCGGAACAGACAGCTTCAGCAGAAGGGAACTTGGCAAAACGATAACAAGAGTTGGACCAATCTACAGACATTTGGCAAATGAAACTTGCAAATTGAATCCTAGTTAACTTCAAGAGCTTGGACCCAAATGTAGTGATTTTGATGCCTCAATGTTTCCAAACAATTTCTGCACAGATTTTGGACACTTTGAATTATGAATTAAAATTGCTGTCTTTAAGAATCTGTTTATTCTTAAAGGCAGGGAGAGGATACTGCTATTTGCCAAATGTTATAGTTAGCTTTTTTTCTTTACAAGCCAGCTTTTGAAACATAATTTACATTTCTTCAAAGGATGATTCAAAGCATTACTTATATTCTTATGCTCCCGTCTCAGAATACCATGAGAAAGATACATTTTTATTTTCTTGGGTATTTATCATCACTCAAGGACTGATTGTTCAGGCTTGGAATGAGGCTGTGTCTACACCACTGTTTCCCAACCAGTGCATCAGGACACTTTTATACTTTGAAAGTAAGCTCCAGGGCAAAAGAATTCAATTTCCCTGGATCCCCTTTGTGGATTTTAAGAAATGACGGGAGAAGATGGTGAGGAAAAGAAGGCTGATTAATATATACAGCCAAGGGTATACAATCCCAGCTATCTGGACGCATATATGGCTGGATTGGTGTCTATATGGGAGAGGCGCTCGAAGTCTTCCTACTTTGGGATAAGAACAAGCGAATTTAGAAGTGTGTCTCAGACTGAAAAAGTTGGGGAACAATGGACTCTACAAGTGCCAAAACGATTGTCTGAACATCTAGAAATTCAGTCAATCAGATTAATTTTCTTTATAGGTAGACAAATAATTTTATGTATTTTTTATATCACATTGGCTATTTTTTTCTTACTTGATTAGTCAATTCTGTCGGTTGTTTTGACCTTGTGTAAACACAGCCTAAACCAGTATTTAACTTACTAATGAAGCCAGCCATGCAAATTAGCAGAGACCCATAACCAGAGCTGGGAAGAAATTAGGTTAACTCTACAAGAAATCAGAGTGTGGGCAAACAGGTTTTAATCGAGTACCAGACTTCTTCAGGCTACTGCTGCTCACTGCCATCAGATCCATCACTATTATGACGATCAGTAAATGTAAGAAAACTTTTGTTATTTTTTTAGGGCCGATAGGGGTTTTGAACTAACTCAGCACTGAACACGTAAGTTAATTTGGAGTATGGAATGATGTCTCAAGAATACGAAAGATCTCCACGCTGAAATAACTTTTGGTAAAACCTAACAATCAAAATTATTTGGAACTTTGGTTATTTTTTCAATATACCGTAGTATCTAATCACATTGAATGATTCACATTTGATATTTTATTTTTGCAACTAAAATTTATGGTCTGCCCCATTTATTTATCAATGCATTTTCGACCTTGATCAAGAAGTAATTTCCAACCATTAATTTATGGAATAAATAACTTGGAAAAACTACACCAAACTGTAAGCAACAGTTCATTGTATCTCTTTGTGACCTTCCCATTCAAAAGCACTGAGATGTCACGGATTTCTCTTAATACACATCTGTCCTAATTTGTCAACCATAGACTCATTAAAAAGAAAAGTTCCAATCATTTTAGAAATCACAGCCATTTTAGGTCTTTGAAGTCAAGCGTTATCGAAGTTTGTTGAGCAAATGCCAGTGTCATTAGTGAATAAGCATTTAAAAAAATTGAACGTGTTTTCACTCTTAGCACTAAATAAAAAAGCTCTGAGCAGTGCTGTGTGGATGATGCCCTTAAACACCAAGTATCTGCCAATTCAGAAGAAGTGGAATGCCTTAGTTTTACCATGCGTGAACCTGTGAATGACTGGGACGAGTATTCGTAACTAGAGATGACCTAGAAGACTTCACTGTAGGCCTGTGAGTCATCCAGGAAAATAATAAATCCATCTGGATTAGTGTTTTACTTTATACCCAGGAAGACTGTTCAGCTGCAGTTATGCACAGGAAAAGGCAAGGGCTATTTCAAGGGGATCGTATAGATTGAAAAATTAATAGCACTGAAATGATTTCATGTTTATGTATATCTTTTAGGCAACCCTAAAATACAGACTTACGGAATGAAAACTGAAAAATTCGGATACTCGTTGACTTCATTAAAGGATTATTTGCTTTTTGATGTTTTTGTCACAAGATTGCTTTAAATGGCAGCTCCAAGAAAACATTAAAAGTGTCGTAAGTTTTATTTCTATATTGCTCTTTGGAATGCACCAGTTGGAATAGTCCTGTTATGTTTTGTGAGGGTACAGGAGGCTTAACCACCAAGACTTCCTAAAGTCACATTTTAATCAGGACAGGCAGTTCTGATTTTTTTGATTCACTACCACTCATATAGCCTCCAACTTAAGAAATACGTTGTACTGCAAAAATTCATTGGCAACGTTAGTTTAAATTCTGAATGCCTACAGAAAGGACGATAATCTGTCTACTCTTGCACCGAAGTTAAAAGAACAGAATCTCTCACCTCATCTGGGACTAACCTCCTTGGAAAGGGTCACCCCTACATGCTTATCTGCTACTGCTCCGCTCTTCTGATTTTCTAAGATGAATGAGACAGGTGAGAGCAGAAGCTCAGGGCTTCCGACACAGCTACAGCTGACCACGGGCAGGGCCCTGGGAAAGGAACACGCAGCACGACAGTCTGGAAAGAATGCGGACGTGTGGGTTCCTGTCCTCGCCCTGGCTGTGGACTTGGGCAACTCACAGACTCTTGGAGCTAATTAATTAGTTCTTTCATCTCTCAAATGAACCTCAGAAGGCTACTGAATTCTATCTTGTATCAGTGTCTACGGAATGATAGAATCCGGTGGGATCTCTGTCCCCTGTAGCTAGCGACGGTACACACGTTAGCGGTTAGCTATTCTATTCCACTGCAGCTGGCCACTTCAATGTGCAGCATATTTAATATCTGCAATGAACGCTCATAGCTTGAGAAATGTCTGTGTTAATGATGACAGCTTACATACAATCTATTAGGTTCGTCTTTTTATACCGAGATTATCTCTAGACTCTTACAAAGCCATCACTTTTTAGGCTGGTTTCCAAACAGAGCCTGCTGACATTCTCACACACGGGTCCCTTCCCTACTGCCGTTGCTTCGGGATGATGCAGGATTTTCCACGACATCTGGTCTCGGTGTCAACAACCATTTATAGCATATCAGCTGTAAGGAGCAGCAACTGTTTGCGAGTTTGGTTCTGCACTTCCATATGGACACAGTGGAAACTTCTTCCAATGTGATTCAAGATTTTCTTTTTTTTTTTTTTTTGAGGCAGAGTCCCGCTCTGTCACCCAGGCTAGAGTGCTGTGGCATCAGCCTAGCTCACAGCAACCTCAAACTCCTGGGCTCAAGCGATCCTCCTGCCTCAGCCACCCGAGTAGCTGAGACTACAGGCATGCGCCACCATGCCCGGCTAATTTTTTTTTCTATATATTTTTAGTTGTCCAGCTAATTTCTTTTTACTTTTTAGTAGAGACGGGGTCTTGCTCTTGCTCAGGCTGGACTCGAACTCCTGAGCTCAAACGATCCACCCACCTCGGCCTCCCAGAGTGGTAGGATTACAGGCATGAGCCACTGCGCCCGGCCTCTTACCATTTTTATTATTAAGGTCCTATCTTGATCCAAACCTTTCCAAAGACTGCAGTCGTACCCCTGAACCACAGCACTATAATTATACAACCGCTGCTAGATCTCCCAATATTACTTGCATCCACATCAACTGGGCTGCCATGGGTTACACCCTGGGCAAACGGCTGTGGTCCTTGTATACACTGGGTACCGCCTGGTGCTGACTGATGCTCTTGCTTTACGCTGATTTCCCACTACCCCGAATCTCCTCCTATTGCTTGTTTCTGGGACATTCTCAAATTGCCTGCTGTGCCTCAGCCTTGTTTATAGGTCCTCATAGTTTTCCATGTGGTGATTTCCACTGTCTAATGAGTTGAAGTTATTCAAATAGTGACCCTTATTCTGAAGATACACATAGCCCCTTTATGTTATTCAAATAGCAACATATTTAATAATCTATTATATCCGATATTGTCTTTTATATTATAAATATATTTTTGGTTGAACTTCATTCATTCCTAAATTGAAGGACTACTGCGAGCGTTGCTGGGTGCAAGGCCCTGCCTCAGGGACTGGGGGGTGACACACTCCCAGGGGGCGCATACCCAGATTGTGCAGCACCCATCCGCTCATGGGTGACTTTGATGATGATAAACATAACATTTCTTACGTTTTTCTTTCACTGATATGGACAAATCAAACTATGTGCATTAAACATCCGAATTGCACGTGAATTAACGTAAGAATTGAGATACAGAAATAAAACCACATGGCATAAAAATACTCAGGGTAATTTCTTTTTAAATCCTGGTAATAAGACATTTCAGCAGTTGATCTCCTTTTTCACTGTACTCTATGGTACATATGTTATTACAAGCAATCTATTTATCAGAGTGCACATGATGGGTATAAAAGGCACAAAACAAAGCCAGAGATTTAATACTCTCAAGGTACGCGTGAACGGCCACTCAAGTGCAAGGTTTGGATTCTCTCAGTATGTTTATGAAGTGGCTTCCTGAAGCCAGCACTGAGAACCAGGTTCAACTGAAGTCTACCCAAGGCAGCAGTTTGACAGAAACTAGGAAAACGATTACAAAAATTACAACAAGCTCTCTTGAAAGTTCATTTCTGTCCTTTCCCCAAATCAGAATAAGAATGGAGAGCAAAACTACTTTTCCCCCTTGAAAGAAATCCGATAGGTAATGAAGAAGCTCTTTCTTTCGGTGCTGAGCCTCCCTAGAAATCACCTGCTTGAGTTTTTAATCAGTGACTTTAGCTCCTATGACAGAAAATATATTTTTCTTCGCAGCCCAGGCCTGGGCCCACTGACATCTCTGATTAAAGTTCCAGTCCGTGAAGGGGTCAGCGGAGTCGGGACACTTAGAGAAGGACCCTGTATTAGGACTCCACAAAACACAACTGTGAAGTCATAGAAGAGAGGTCACATTTTTCATGCTTGGCTTTTAGAGCACACGTATGGTTATACAGCATGGAGTAAAATATTTCAAGTGCCAAGTTGCTAAAATAGAGTATTTGATAAACTAGCACAAATAATATGGACACCCACATATGTTCACTTAAAAAAAAAGTAGCACTGTGGGTTCTGAGCAGTGACAAAAACGGGCTCTGTCTAAACGTGGCTAGTAAGGGATTTTTGAGGTGATTGCAAAAAACATGAATTTTCAAAGGAACATATTATTTTTCCTTTATCCTAATGGGTAAATTTGATAAGTGCTAGTGGATACACATAGTCCTATTTTGGCTCTTCAAAAGAATATGACCGTAACCACATCTTTGCTTTTAATCATTAAAGCTCTCGGAATCAACTGAAATCAAAAGAACATTCCAGAAAAAGAAGGCAATGTTTTGCTTTCGAATCACAGCTTCATGTAACTAACTGTGCATGCTTAGAGATATACTCTTCTAGAATATTACATGACTGGAAACTATAGATTTATAATTTATTATAACTAGAAAAGTCTG
Source organism: Eulemur rufifrons (assembly GCF_041146395.1). Classification (NCBI taxonomy): domain Eukaryota; kingdom Metazoa; phylum Chordata; class Mammalia; order Primates; family Lemuridae; genus Eulemur; species Eulemur rufifrons. The sequence continues at coordinate 2,723,561 of NC_091008.1, read as the reverse complement.
CTCGTGAGAAAACTGTCTAGGTCCTTCCACAGAACACACGCAGTTTTAGACATTTTAAATTAGCAGCTTTGTCCCAATGCCTGGAAAATGCTGAGGGTGCAAACAAAAAAATCGAAACTATATGGTGTTCACATTTGCTATTTCACTCACCTACTAGCTTGCTTTCACTGACATTTCTAGCCCTTCACTATTTCTCTGACATTCCGAAAGTAAAACTAGAATGCTGGGAAAAGGGCCCAGAAAATTAATTTAAAATGTATTCTTTTTGTGAACTATTTCATTTCTAAATGATTTCTTAAAAGTATTAGTGGGCACACAAACAACATTATAAATACAGGGATGGAAATATGTACTTGCTACATAAATATTATTTGATGATAAAATTTGTTTCACTTTTTTTTAACTGCATCTTTAAAAGGCACTAGTATCTTGGCCCCTAGGAATGTGAGTAAACGAAGATCTAAGAACCCTAAGTGCCCTCAGAATTCCTAGGACTAACGTTAAGGGAAAGAGAATATGAGTTTAAAAATGGGGTTTTTAGCACTCAATCACTCTGGCTTAAAGTCTACTTCATAACTTTAATTTCTAATCACTCCCTAATTTTGATGAGCATTTACATTATGTCGGGTATATACAGTGTGGATATAAAATGCTATGTTTTATTAATGTCCACAGAACAAATTTAGAATGAAACAGAGATCAACAGTCCTGCTAGAAGTCACATTAAATCCTATCTCCATTCTTAGGAGGAAGAAAATATAGCAACCTATTTACTGCGAACATCAGGAGGTTATTTCTCTCTGGCTACGCAGGGATTTATATGCCACGTCTCCAGGGTGCATTAGAGCGGCGATGAAGGAAGAGGGATTGTGGTGAGGGATAATGTGTTGGAGTGAGTCCACACAACTGGGCTGCTTACATTTTTACCTTTACAGGCATAACTGCAGCTGAACAGTCCTGAGGCGCTGCGTGGAGGTGTGTCTTCTCCAAGGGCATTACTCACCTTCAGGTCGCGATGGACCACGCCCATCTGATGGCAGTGGAGCACAGCCTCCAGGATCTGCTGAATGCAATGACTGCATGCAAACACCAGGGGGCGTGTGTTAGTTCCGAGCCGACACTCACTGTCTGTACACCCTCCGAGAGACTGGGTTCAAGGGCAGCGCTGGCAGACAACTGGGCTTGTACCGTACCACCTTCGGGAACGTGAACATATTGCTCAAAGAGAGTGACTACTACCCCAGAGCAGTGAGGGTCTATGCCAGACGGGAGCCGGAACGTGGACTCACTTGTCCTACGAAAATCCACTGCATCTCATTCAGCAGCTCATTTCCTGGTTATAAATTCTTCCAGGAAATGAATTGGAACACAGATGCAATCGCTATAGCTGTTGTGCTCCACTTCCACCCCCACGCACAAAAACTGTTTCCCTATCCTCGCCCCGTTTTTCCAGTATCATTCCACAAGCTGTCACGCTAGCAAGCAAGGCACCGTTCAGGTTCAATTAGGATGCATAATGAATTTTTGATAAATCATTAACTTCTGGTACTCTAATTTAGCTGGCAATTATTATCTCTTGCCTGAGGGTTCATCAGACTCCAATGGAGCAATGCGTAACCAGTTGTTCTGCTACAGCGACCCGTGGTCTCAGAACAGAAGTGGTGTTGAGATCTACAGGCGCACATACATCACAGGCCAGGTTCATCTCCAGGCAAATGCTGGACAATTCAGGGAAGCCGGCCCCACACCTCCTCTGGGAGTTTGCTGTTTGGAAACTTAACAGGTTGTGTTCGTAATATCGTTCTTTCCTTTTTGCTATGATGTATATTTAGCCTGTAGATGAGCAAACTGAAAGAGGCATCATGCATTATCATTTCATCATTTATTCAGTTTAGGAAAAAGTTGGGAAAGGCAAGGGAACCATTTTCAATACCCACCCGCTGCCCTTTCCCCAGAAAAAAATAAAATAAAACTCCTTTGATTCAGATTTATGGACTCCATATACTGACCTTCAGGTCCCTGTGAACTATGCCATTTAGGTGACAATGATTTACACTTTCTAGAATCTGCTGTATACAATGACTGCAAAGATACAAGGGCAGAATGGAAGGGAGAACATTTTAAAGGCACATAATCACATTGAGTACAAAATAAAATGAAAGTTCCAACGAAACAAACAAACAAAAATTATGTTCTTCACAATTTTTTTTTAGCTTTACACTGGAATTAAATAATGCTGAATAAAGCTAATTCTGGGTCTAACAAAAATGACAACCAACATAGAATTTGTGACATGTTCAGACAAAACAATTTGAGCTGTGTTTTTTTCATTGTAAGTTTACAGATCAAATCATGTCGATACAGACGTTGCAATTTCCATATCTAGAAGGAAAAATGTATAATTCCCATAGTGTTCTGGGAAATTTTTTCAGAGATTAAAATGTCCGCGTATTTCTTATACACATCTAAACTGTTTAAAATCTGAGGTCACAATGAAACATAGGTGTTGAAACAAGAGGGTAAACACAGATGAAGTGGCAGGTGAAACAGGGGTCAAAAAAAAATGGAGGGAACACATTGACCACTTTGACTCGGAGTGTTGCTTTTTGAAAATATATAATAGGAAAACTAACACAAGTCTCCAATATTACAGGGGGAATTTAAAGTAAACCTGTACATAAAATAAACCCTGTCTTGTATAAGAATACTCTAGGCAAGGGCCAGGAAGCTTACAAAGGATAAATAAATAAAATCTCAAAATCCCCTGGAGCACTGGTGATAGCTAGACCCACGTCCGTGCACTTCAGTGAAGGCAAACTTGTGCTTATTCCTATGTCAAAATGCACATTTTATGCTATCCTTATGAAAGGGTCACTGATGTCAACAGATTGCTAATTACATTCGAGGAGAAATCGCTGATCAGCACCTATAAGGTCCCACGAGTTGTCATCTGACACACAATAATGTAGAACATTACACTGATGAATTTTGTACGACTTCACCATGCAATTCAAATGCAAGTACAGACAGAACCAAATTTATTCAATCAAGGATGATGCAAACGTTTTAATAAGGACATTTTCAACCATTTAACATACAGAATAATATTACTCTAAAGGAAATTCTTGAACTAAAAAAAAATCACCATCTGATTTATTACAATGTAAATATCACAAAATTGATCATGATTGTGATTTCTAGCTCTATGAACAGTACCACTAAAAGAGCCTCACATTGGTTGTTGTTGACTACTTAGCTTATTAGAGTATTGGTTTATTTTTAAACCATAGGACTGACTCTTTTTCCCTTTACAATAATGTTCACTTTATACTACTTTTTAAGAATATTTCTCTTCCTCTTCTCAAACCACAAGCATACATTATTGGGCCTAGGAAACAACAGAAAATAAAGAAGTAAACAATAATTCAGATTAAATCAACGTTACCATGTTTTACTAGTGAGGATGGATTCAATTCTTAAATTCTTAACTAGTAAGAAAATAGACTTTTACAATTTTTTTGATAAATATCCTCTTTATGCTTGCAGTTAGGAAGAGAATGTTTCTTTTCCTTGATTTTGTGGGGGACCTATCCTAAAAATATCCTATGGTTAATTCTCAAACTTAATATAAACATGTATATTAAATGATCCAACCCAAAAGGTCTGTCCTATTATCTACTGGGCTCTTTAACAGTGAAAATAGTCTTTATTTTAATTTCAACCCATATTTTTCAAGCATAACATCCTGTTGAACATAACTTTGAAAGGCAAAATAACCGAAATTCCTTAACTTGTTCACCACTTTGATTAAAATGATTATTCTCTCTTGACAGATGGGCCAATAGCTCCTTCCAAGGCTGCCCTAAGGGGCCCTAATGTGAGGCTTTGGGGACAGCTGAGCAAGTGGTGAGTCACTCATCATGGCATTAGTGACGCAGAACTTTCTTTTTGACTTTGGCAGTAAAAAAAAGAAAAAGCCCATTGAAAAATTAGAGTGTAGTCCTGTATAGATAGATTCACAGAGTGCCCTAAACAATAGCACTAAAGCAAGAAGAAAAATTAGAAATTTAGAAGTGAGTCTATGTATGCAGGTGCTGCTTGGAGGGCTGGGGCACCTCGGTAGCTGCCGAGGGTCAGGCTATTGTGGGATTAGCAAACTTCTGGGAGCTCTGAGAACATCAGAGAATGGGCACAGAGGGTCATTTACTGAATTTTCACAACATGCCATTTTCATTGCTAATAAGGAGCTAATCGCTCTTGATGAGATTTTTCAAAACGAATGACAATTACAGGGTATGTATAAGGAGGGCTGAGGAAAATTAACACCATGCGGTCTGTAAGTAGTATCTAAGCAAGTGCATTAGTGTTACTTCCATGTTGCTTTTGGGTAGCTTAAGAAGTTTCCAATTAGACAAAATCTTAGCCTTTCTTAAACTTCTGTAAAGATTCTTGCCCATTAACAAGATTAGGAAAATTACTCTTGAACCTCTGAAATACCTAAACAAATATTTTTCAAGTAAGAATTCCAAGGGTTTTAATGAAATTTCCAAAGAGTTAAATAGCTAATAAGAATGCTTTAAAAAGCCCACTGTGGCTTTTCTTAGCCTGTTTTCTGAATAGATAACTCACTGTTCAGTGGAACTTTCTGTGATGATGGAAGTGCTCTGTGTCTGGTCTGTCCAACTGGTAGCCACCACCCACTGTGGCTATTGAGCAGTTGGAATGTGGCTAGCCCAACTAAGAACTGAATTTTTAATGTTATTTAACTGTAATTAATTGGAATTGAAATAGAAATAGCCATGTGACTAGTGACTGCTACACCTGGACAGTCCCAGACAGTGGGACTAGTGGATCTCAAGTTTTGATCTCTGATCTTTTCCAAAAAAAGTACTTCTTTAGCAGAAGTCATTCCAGTTAGGTGGGGTTTTTTTTGTCTGTTGTTGTGATTGTTTTCTTTAAACATGTATTCTAACAATAGATGATCGATAAAAATAAAGTTTAGACCAGATTCATAGAATTTTTTCCCTCTAAGAATCATCCTAGAGATGGTGAAAGAGAGAAACATCAATTCAAAGGGACTCATCGGGGGAAGTCGTCCAAGATGGCTTTACGAAATTCCCATATATTTAACTGTCATGACGCATCTGTAAAGAAACATACTGCACAACGTTTGAATGCTGAGTCCTGTATCTTTCCAAGAGCAGGTCACTTACCTGGCATCCGCTTCGCTGTAATACTCTCTTGCCACTATGTCTTCAAACAGTTCCCCGCCAGTAACTCTGTGAAGATAAGCAAGATAATCAACATATAAAAAGAAGAAAAAATTAGGCATCCATAGGTTTGCAGCTAGTGTTCATAAAGAATTTTTTTCTTAGATTAGTCTTAAAATGATCAAAACAAAGTATTTTAAACATCATGAGACTTACTGTTTGCTAGATCAAATCTAGAAATCTAAACATTTCCATTTTTTCTGTCTGTCTGTGTATCACTAGATCCTGAAATCACAATTCTATGTATGCCATAAATATAGTCGGCAAGATCTTTTACAGAAAATGGTGTTATAAAAGTTTTCGTTTCAATTCTCCAAATGTGAACTGATGTCCGACAAAATGCACAGTTCAGTTTAGAGACATTTGCTGAACAAAAGGACGCGGCGCAAATCACAGCTGCTGAGTGTGAGTTTGCAGGCCGACCTCTCTGCGTATCTTTCCACCTTTTTAGTGTGTATCTTTAAACATACATTTTCTCCCCTTGCAAACACACATATACATATACATACTTTTCTCACCAAAGTGTAAATGATTAAGCTGGTTACATTTTTCATTTTACATTAAATCATGGACACCATTTCATATCAAAAGTGTTTTTTCCTATTCAACACAACATAGCAATGAGCAGAGGGAGGCGCGCGTGTATGTGCATGAATGCACATATGTATTTTTGCATATGTGGGGGTATTTCTAGAAGAGATATTCTTACAAGTAAAATTTCTGGGTCAAAGAGTACCCACATTTAAAATTTTCTTGGGAAGACAGGGCAAATTGCCTTTCCAAATGGCTGTACCCCAACACTCTGAAGGTACCCACAGGTCCAAATCATGACTAGTAATAGTTATTATCAATCAATAAAAACACCTGATTGTGAAAAAAAGTAATCTTGTGTTATGAATTTCTTGATTATTAGTGAGGTGGACCGATTTCTTAGGTATCTATCAACCATTTCTTCCTCTACTGTGATCTGGCTTGATTTTAAAAGGAAATTGCATCTTTGGGTTTTAACTTTATAATAGCTAACATTTGCTGAGTGCTTATAATGTGCCTCAGTGTACTGAGCATTATATTAACTCATAAATCCTGACATTTACTCTCTGAGGTGGGTTTTATCGTTAGCCCAGTTTATTGATGAGAAAACGGAGAAAGATTAACTAACTTGCCCAAAATGACAGAGCTTTGGTGGCACAGAAAAGGCATCCACTTCACAGACCATGCCCTCAACCATTACGCAGTGCGGCCTTTCCCATAATTACGTTGCCAATTTGTCCAGGTTAGACAGCATGAGTCATTTGAAAATGCATGACGGGAAGATACAAAGTTTCATCTATGAATATTACAGAGCGAGATAAAACAACTCAGTTTTTCTTTTTCGTTCTCGTTTGCTCTTATGCTTTATCAAGTTCTGCAACATCACCAAAGGACAGCACATTCCAGAGCTCACCAGCTATTACTCTCTTCTCTCTTCTCCTTCTCTCAGAAATAACGGTATGATACTAAAAACTATCAATTTTTCTGAACGTTTATGCAACCTCCATTGCACTCTGAATACTTTAAAGTCCTTTACTGTCATTATGTCCAATTCTATGACTTTCACATATAAAATGTGTACCTAAAATTATCATGTAAAGCTTCATGCAGGCCTGTTCTGAAAGCCATGATTACGTGTCCGTGTAATTTCGTTCAATAGCATGGCTATTTTTCCAATTAGAATCTATAATAATAATGTAATCACACAATGTGCCCTAGATAAATTATAATGCAAAATAATTAAATAGACAAAAAGTACTTCCAACAAATCCACTGTTGTCCCTACAACGATAACAGTTTTGTGGGATTTCTTCCTTTGAATATATTATTCCTTAGATACGATATATAATCATGTTTATCTTTGTCTTTGACCTTAAATACCTAGAAAACCTGCATATATTACAAATAATTTGGGACTATTAAAATGTTTAATAAATATTGATTAAAAAGTCTATTATCACTAATAAAATTGCTTCTGTTTATAGTAGCTCCTTAAACATATATTTTTGCCCCGTGAGAACTGTCAGATTCTGGTTCACTGGAATCTTGACTCACTGATCTTTGTTAGGTTAGTACCTAACCCAGCATTAACACGCAATGTTTGTTCAATTAATGGTTGTTGGAGTACTGATTAAATGAATTAACCCAGTTAGATAATCATACTATCCATTTCGTTTACTGTAAGTCTGGGCTTTATGTGAGCTTAACAAGGAAAAAAAATCATACACCAAAGTTTAGCTACGGTTGACAATAATGGGGACTCCTAGCATGGTGGCAGTTTCCAGTGATTTATAATAGCCTTACGCAAATTTGAAAGGATGCAGAGTTTTATGTTGAATTTTGGATGATGTAGTTAACTATCTTTGACAACATTCTCTCTCATCTTCTAGCATTCATCCTTCCCATGATTTAAAAATATCCTTATTCAAGTGAAACCGTTTTATCATTTCTGCTGTATGTATGTATGTATGATAAATGTCTGAAAAGGAAAAATATTCAAGTGAAACCATTTTATCATTTCTGCTGTATGTATGTATGTATGATAAATGTCTGAAAAGGGAAAAAAAAAAAAGGAAGTGATAATAGAATTAATTCACTGCCTTAAAGAAAGATATTGAATTTTCTAACTTTAACACATTTCTATACTCACATGATTGTTTAATGGAGCACAAAATTAAGCAGTAGTTATTACATATTTTTTAAAATTTTTAGTGTGTTCTGTGAAATTGTATGTAATGCCACAAATTAAATCAGACTCAGGAATAAACTGTTAGATTAATCAACCAATTAGACATTTTGTGAATATATCGATGTCAGAGTTCTGCTCTGATATGAAGTATATCAATTATAGATTTGAAGCATTAATTACTATTTATGAATCTCTGGAACATTAGGGATTACAGGGAAAAAAAGATAGTTCTAGAACCATAAAAAGATGAGATTCCACATATCTGAAAGATCTGGCGAATCCCAGACTAGGGAATCGTTTCATTTATGGAGAAAGTATGTGTACCTGTAAGTAAGACGTTTCACTCAAAACGCATCTTTTTGGCGTGACGAAAGGAAGAGAACTTAGCACGAATGGGACGCACGTGTGCTCCGTGCGTGTGGACTCACTGAGGGACACACAGTAAGTGACATCCACCCTGTGGCCTCGCGCCCACCCGTGCCCAGGGCCAGCCAGCGAGGCTGGAGTCCCGTCGCAGCGCGTCACGTATTGCAGATGATGAAGAACTTCTGTTACTTCCTCCAGTTTCCACGCTTCACAGAGGGTTCCAGACCACTGCTGTGTAGACTCAGGACGTTACACTGAACAAAGGGTAAGCAAGCAATGAGGAGGGAGCAATAGAGTCACAAAGGCTCAGAGATGAGCTAGAGGAGAGACGAGAATAAAGAATCTTTCTGGGGGTCAGGGAAACTGCCACGGAGGACGTGCTGCTCCAGGAGGACCTTCCAGGGGACAGGAATGTCCGGGCAGAGATGGGAGTTCCACTGAAGAGAGGAGAGAGAGCGAGAACAAAAGGATCGGAACTAGGAACCTCAGTCTGTCCTTACTTAGTCCCAATCTTTCCCCCCATTCCTCACCATCCTCAGGATGTACCTACCTACTGAAGGGACTTCCAGAATCCACCATCTCCCAGGTGCTCCCAACTTCTTACTTTTTGCCACCATTCGTTTTGGGGTGCTCTAGTGACTGTGCTTGGACACTGGAACCCAGTGGCTCATTTCTAGTATCACAACAACCCCACATTTGTCTGAATAAAGGCTTACCTCAACCCAGTTTGGTTTTTTTAATATAACGCTGGGTTAATTAATTATCACACAGGTTTACAGAAACAATGCTTCCTGAAGGGATGTGTAGGTTAGCAATCCCATTTTTAAAGAAAATAACCAAGAATTAGTACTGGTTTTATTCCCAGCCTTTTGATTGAGTCAACAGCAGGTAAGTAACTTAGTCACTGTTTCTAGGCTTGGCATTCATCTTCCCAAGCTCTCCCTGATTCAGCTGGAGTGTTCAACAGAACACCAATGCGCTACACATATTATTGGACAGCACATTCCCTATTTTTTACTGGCATTTTCGTTGGGTCTCTGGACTATCACTCAATGATTTATTACGCATGTGCACGCCAGCACGCACCCGCTTAGTAAGTGTCAGTAGCCATTGCTCTGGCAATTTGATCATCTGTTTTATCTGAATATAAAATATTCAACGGATTTTTCAAAAATAAGCATCACAGTGAAGCTGCAGGCATTCAGTTTAATTAGAAAAGAGAAGGCTAATCTGAACAGCCCTATTTCTGAATTATGGCATACTTTTTTAAGGAAATGAAACTATATTTATTTTAAAGAAAACGTAATCAAATCTTATTTGACTCCTTCCCAAATTATAAATTCTCCCAGACCTGCACTAAGAAACAGCCAGGCATCAGCGTGCTACATGTGAGTTACTGTGTTAAGTACCGATTTGAAATCCTGTTTATACTCCCTTCGCGTATTGCCTGCCTAGAATAGAAAGACTGACCCAAGCCTAGAACATTCAAATTATTGTAACTTTAAAAACTGTTCATTTATGTATGTATTTGTGTGTTACTCATTCTCTAGCATCTTCTTAAAAAGACTTGAGACAGCTTATCATCTTTCAAATTATCTAAATTATCAAATTTCCCTATCTGAACTCTAAGCGCATGTTTTTTAGGCTAGCATACAAAAGGAGTAACAGATTTATTCTTAATTACTGCTTATAAAAATCTATGCAATCTTAGATTGCTTCCATTTTTTTTATAATTGTAACAGCTCCATAAGAGAATATGTGCTTGAATTTAATAATATATCGCTGTTGAATCCAAAAATATTTATTTGCTGCTTATTATGTGCAAGCTACTAATTTACTGAAGCTTGGTTTAGTCATTAGTTTCCATAAATTGTTTTCTTTTTTTAATAGACTATTAGGTTCTTAGGAATATATGGCTTTACATAATTTAATTCATTAACGCAGAACTACAAACTCTTTATTCACAGTAGTAGTACTTTTATCACTATTCAACAGTAAGACGATATGATCTTTAGTGGTGGACTTAAAAATAAAATGTATCCTTACTATATATTAACACAGCATTTGTAGGCATCATCACTGACGGCAACTCATCCCTGGAGTACGAATGTTAAGCTACTGCAGCGCAAACCGGATCGTCCACGCTGCCAAATGGAAATCACAAACAGACACTCAGGATCTAGGAGTTCAAGGTTTAACGTGTGGGTTTTCTTTCAGCGAGAGCTTTCCCTCCCTTTGCCTCTCGCAGAAGCTGCACTTCTGGTTCTTCCCGTGTTTTCTCTCCCCTCTCCCCGCCACCAGCCCTGCAGGGAGGGGGTTACACACGCACTGAACCACTGTGCCGGACTCCAGGAAGGAAGAGCTAGGATGGTTCAGCGACTTGTCCCATCGTGGCTGCAGGACAGTAGTTTCACAGACGGACAGACTGATGGATGGTGTCACCCCCCAGATCTCTGGGGTTGCAGAAGGAAAGGCAGTTTTCTTGGGGGCACTTCTTGGGATCGAAGGGAGAAGAGGTGGCAAAATTTTATTTTAGTTGGTCACCTGGAAGCTAGTTAGCTAAATGATTCAAGTCTGGACTCTATCTGTCCTCAACTCTTCATTGTACAAAGAACAGTAAGAGGCCGGGCGCGGTGGCTCACGCCTGTAATCCTAGCACTCTGGGAGGCCGAGGTGGGCGGATCGTTTGAGCTCAGGAGTTCGAGACCAGCCTGAGCAAGAGCGAGACCCCATCTCTACTAAAAATAGAAAGAAATTATATGGACAGCTAAAAATATATATAGAAAAAATTAGCCGGGCATGGTGGTGCATGCCTGTAGTCCCAGCTACTCGGGAGGCTGAGGCAGTAGGATCGCTTAAGCCCAGGAGTTTGAGGTTGCTGTGAGCTAAACTGACGCCACGGCACTCACTCTAGCCCGGGCAACAGAGCGAGACTCTGTCTCAAAAAAAAAAAAAAAAAAAAAAAAAAAAAAAAAGAACAGTAAGAATAAGCTACTTCAGTACAGTCTCGTGTCTCCCAAAGTTATACTCAGTATCGAGATTTATGTTTTGCTTAAACAACTTATAACATTAGCAGTCCTTGGGAAAGGGGGGAGGGGGAAACTTAAGTGAAAAAATATTACAGACTGTGGTGGTGCTGCAGGAAGCTAGCCTAGAATTTAGAAAATCCTTAGAGAATCTCTGCAATAGAAACTCCTCATGCAGATCACTAAGCGTCTTTTAAACTCCTATTTGTAGCTAGTAAATATCTACTTTTCCATTTATAAAATATTTCCTATATTAAGAATTCTTTATAGTGAAGCAACTTTACAAGTTTCGTTTGCATATATGTGCTTGGAGTGCGATTTCAAGGCATCAGTGACCTCCTCTTCAAAAAGTTAACACTTGAATGGCCTAGAGCAGTGGTCCCCAACCGGTCTGGCACCAGGGACTGGTTTCACGGAAGACAATTTTTCCACGGACCGGTGGGGGAGGAGGGAATGCTTTTGGGATCTTTCAAGCTAATGATAATCTGTATTTGCAGCTGCTCCCCAGCGCTAGCATCACCACCTCAGCTCCAGCTCAGATCAGCAGGCATTAGATTCTCATAAGGAGTGCGTAATCTAGATCCCTCACATGTGCAGTTTATAGTAGGGATGGAGCTTCTATGAGAATCCAATGTCGCCACTGATCCGACAGGAGGCAGAAATGACGCGGTGATGCGGAGCGGCTGTAAATACAGATGAAGCTTCTCTTGCTCGCCCTCTGCTCACCTGCTGTGCAGCCTGGTTCCTAACAGGCCACAGACTGGTACCGGTCCTCGGTCTGCGGTTTGGGGACCTAGAGTATATAGTTTCAGGTCCTTACCATAACATTTGTGGACCTTCCGTGAGCTGGCGTGCACTTACTGAGCTTTCTAGCTTTTTAGTTCCACAAAAATCGCCTTGGACTTTGGTTAGTTGTGTATTTCTCTGTGCATCTTTAAAGCAATTCCTTGCCAGCAATGTCTAGACAATCTTGATTTAGTTTTCCTTGAGCTTACTATGCATTCTTCAAGAAAGAGCCGAAGCTTCCTCCAGAAATTCTTCTCTGAAACCCATTCTCCGTGCCTTCTCAGTATGCTGTTTGTTTGATTTAAATTTCACATGACCCTGAGATCATCTGCTTATATATGTGTATCTCCTACTAACCCTCAAGATAAAGAAAGGCAAAAACCATGGCTAACTCATTTTTTGTACCCCTAACCTGCGACCCTAACTAACATATTCCTGAGACCTGTTCGTAGTTCAATACACGTTAGTTGAATTAAACAATCTGTGAAAGGGAAGATACAAATATGAAATCAGTTTAAAATAGGGAAGTGGAAATACGGATAATTTTTATTATTAACACTTTCCTTTAAAAGGGGGACTTGAAACTGCTATCCTTCCAGTCATTTGTACATTTATCCTTTTAACAAGGATATAGTAAGTATCTATGTATTATAACCTATGTAAGGTGAGGGATGTAAGGGTCCCTATTTTTAAGAAAAAAACTAGAAAATACATAATTTAATAGAACATCAGATATAACAAATATCCATGGGACACATAAAGGGATATTGATTCAAATTTTCAAAGCATAAATGCTTGGCTATTGCTACAAATAAGTCCGTTGAAACAACAAACGAAAGCAGTTAAGGTGGTTAAAGAGTCTTCAAAAAAATAACAGTTAACCACAGGATGTGGTCACTCCCCAATCGGACCGCAAGTATCTTGCCACAATGTCACCAGCTACAGAGAAGGTGACGATCAGAAACGCTTTCAGCCAGTGCCACGGCGCACTGGTTTGTCAAAGAGAACAGACCGGGTGTGGGGGTTGCTGATCCGAAATGGACCTCCATGGCCACGATCCTGTAAATTCATCTACTATAACACAGTTAAAAGGGCTCGTTCAAAAGACCGTGCAACGCTTTTCTTTTCTGGTTGCCAAATACCTGGCGCAACGCTTTCCATGTAATAAGTGAATGAATGAACACACGTGTATAAGACCAGACGCCATGCACGGATCATGAGCTTTGCCTCCCAATGCCACGGTCGCCTGACTCTTGAGGTCCGAATCCCTCCTGGGAATGCTGAAACACGCTGAGACAAGATAGAAAGGCAGGATCTTTTCTGAACTCGAGACAAGACAGAGAAAGAGATCTTTGCTGAACTCAAGAGCGTGGCTTCCTACAGAACAGGACAAAAATGGAGCAGGGGCTGGTAACGAGCCCACAGGCACCGCTGGAAGATTTTGTTGTGTTATTTGATATCCTGAAACACCAATCAGAATTTCTATGCGTTTTCTTCAGTACAAAATGTTTTAACTTCTATTAGTTATTCTGGGAAGTTATTACTTTTTCTTTTCAGTATTATCTTCAGTTCCCACTAAGAACAGGAGAGACTCAGGCTAAAGAGGAGGAGGAAAGTCTCCCTTTAGTACTAGCTAATGACGTCACCTCATGACCTCCAGTCAGGTCTGACAATTCTGGCCCAGCACAAGGAGCAGGAATCCCTTTCTTTTAAATCCACATTTTTCCCTAAAGTTCTGAATGTCCCACATTCTTCATACATTTGCACTGGATGTATGTAGAGTTCAGTCACTTCAATGAGTCCAATTTCCCTGGTGGAGATGCAACTTGAGTCTTCTCCTTCTCCCCTGTCCTCACCCAACGCCCAAATCACGGTGATTTTTTTCCTTCGCTCTTGCAATATCTGTTTCCCCACTCGCGTCCTGTTCTCCTATAATCCCTTTGCCACACCGCAGCAAGCGAGAGCTTTGTGAAATGAAATCGGATTATTTCATTCCCATCTTTAAACTCTCCCACAGCTTCCCGGAGCACAGGGTATAACATCTAAATTCCTCTTCCTGGCCCACGAGGCCTTGAGCTCTGGCCCATGCCCGTCTCAGGCAGGCACTTCAAATCTCTGCGCCCTGGTCTTGGTGACGTTTATGCCACACTGGCCCTTGTGCTGCTCCTCACCGAGGCTGCTCTTGCTTGGGGCTGTCCTGGTAGTTCACACTGGGCGGAATCTCACTCCTAGATCTTCTCAGCATTTAGGTTTCTGCCCCCGACGCCTCATGGCAGCCCTCCCCTTCACCCTCTTTAAATCAGCCATTGGCCACCAGTTGCTCACCAAATATCACCATTTTCCTCACAGCACGAACAGCTAAAATTATCTTGCTGGGTTTACTTGTTTATTTGCTTATTAGCTGTCCCTTCCTCCTTCAGTTGCCACAAGGGAAGTTCTGTCGATTCCATCACCGTATTCCCAAGGCTTGGCGGAGCATATGTGTATGACAGGCATGCAGTAAATGCCTACTGATTGCATTAATTAATGAATAATGAGATGCCCTGGCATGAAGATCAAACAAGCAGAAACACAGACCAGAGCCAAAGGGTGAACATTACACATGTTCAGGCCCCAAACGTCATAGGAGATTTTTAGATCTCGCATCTATTATTCTGTTATATGGCGGAAAATCTCAGACCCCCAAGTAGCACTTCACATTTCTAAACTTTATAATTAAACTGTATGAAATAGATGATTTATGGTACATCTCAAAGCAAATACTGGATGAAATTTGCAATTGTTTAAAATGACAAGCTTAGAAGTCAGCCATCTCGTGTTAGAATTGTGGCTGTGCTACTTAGCTATTTAGCTGTGTGACTTAGAAGAGTAACCTAACTTCTCTGAACTTCAGTGTCCTCCTCTATAAAATGGTAAAAAAAAATTATATAGTATTGGTGTACAATTAAAGGAATTACAATAGTTGAAAAATGTAAACAGTGTCAAGTACATGGTGAGTACCCAAAGAACATTAGTTATAATTATTGTTTCTTTAGTACAATGAGTCCGGTTTTGTTAATATACTGCAACCACAACCCTAGACATCATTGTATTGGATCTCAGGTTTATGTACTTAGAAGTAGGAGAAATAACTAACAATAACTTACTACTTAAACTGTAAGATTTATAAATAGAATATAACCATATAGTGTGTTCGGGTGTCTTTTTTATAGACAAGTGATGTTTTTAAAATTGTGATAAAATACACATAACATGAAACTTAATCTTTCAACAATTTTTAAGTGTATGATTCAGTGGCATTAAGTACATTCATAGTGTTGGATGACCATTTCCAGAACACTTGATCATCCCAAACAGAACTCTGTACCCATTAAACTAAAACTACCCATTCCTCCTTCCCCTCGAGCCCCTGTTAACCTCTCCTCTGCTCTCTGTCCCTATGAACTTGCCTATTCTAAATACTTCATGTAAGTGGAACCACACAGTATCTGTCCTTTGTGTCTGGCTCATGTCACTGAGCATAATGTTTTCAGGGTTCACGCATGTTGTCGCATGTGTCAGAATTTCATTCCTTTGGAAGGGTGAGTACCATTCCCTTGTATGTATCACATACGCCACATTTTGTTTATCCATCTCTTGATGGATATTTGGGTTGTTTCCACCTTTTGGCTATTGTCAATAAAGCTGCTATAAACATTGGAGCATAAGTATTTGCTTGAATCCCAGCCTTCAATTCTTTGTGGTATATACTGAGGAGTTAAATAGCAGGGTCATGTGACAATTCTATGTTTTACTGTGTGAGGAATCACCAACCTGGCTTTTCCATGGCCACTGTGCCATTTTACATTCCCACCAGCAATGTACAAGGGTTCCAATTTCTCTGCATCCTGGTCCAAACTTGTTATTTTCTGTTTTTTTTTTTTTTCCTTTTTCTGTTTTGTTTTTATAGTGGTCATTTTAGTAGGTGGGAAGTGATATTTGCACTTCCCTAATGATTAGTAATGCTGAGTGCCTTTTCATGTGTTTATTGGGTATTTGTATATCTGCTTTGAAGAAATGTCTAGTCAAGTCTTTTGTCCATTTTTTAAATGGGTTTTTGTTTGTTGGTGTTGTTGCTGGGTTATAGGAGTTCTTTACATAATCTGGATTTTAATTCCTTATGAGATGTATGACTTGAAAATATTTTCTCTTATTCTGTGGCTTGTCTTTTACTCTCTTGGTAGTGTCCTTTGATACACAAAAGTTTTTAATTTTGATGAGGTCCAGTTCATCTATTTTTTCTTTTGTTGCCTGTGTTTTTAAGTCATACTCAAGAAAAGTTGTTGCCAAATCCAGTGTCATCAAGATTTTCTCCTATATGTTCTTCTAATGGTTTTGTAGTGTTAGATCTTACATTTAGGTCTTGGATCCATTTTATGTTAAATTTTGCATAGGGTATAAAATAAGGATCCAAATTCATTATTTTGCATGGAATATCCAGTTTTGTTCTAATGATTTTGGTACAGTGCAGAATAATGGCCGAAAGAGCCATCTACAACTTGTGCATCTATAGAGATTAATTAAAAATGCATTTGAAGTTTTCTTTAGATATAGACTATAAAACCAAACAATATACCTGCCACCAGAATTTTAAGTAATTCACTTCTAAATATCTCACACAGTAACTCGAGAGAATTGGCCAATATTTAATCCAAACCACTATAACACAAGACCCTCTCCAAAAGTCAGAATTCTTCATATCTTCCTAAGAAGTGAAGAGCAATTTGCAGAGGCCTGTCCTGGCCTTTTGCAGAAAGCAGCATTGAACTATAGTTTGCTACCATTGCTAAATGACTTAATTGCTGTTACGATCAAATTCTTCTGTAAAACTGAGTTCATTTGAAGAATGACAAACATTTTTTAAAAAAAGAGAATAGGTTAGAAAATAAAAACTCCCCTTCTCCAATAAGCAGGGGATACCTCTTAATTTTAACTATGGAATAAATGGAAAAAAAGAAAACGGCGCTTACAATATCTTCTCTCCTAAATCTAATGCAACAAAAGGCCAATTTGAAAACTGTATTCCATGGAATGTTTGTGCAGACAACGGCTCTGCAGAGACACTTTCAGGAAGCATGAGCGCCTGCACAGGTGGCGTACGGTGGCTGAGTCTTTCCTAGAATTGCTGCTTCTCCTCCAGGTCTGGCTACTCCTTTTCTCTGAAATTGCCACACCCACTCTCAAAGCAACTTCACGCTCTTCCTTTCACTTTTCCTTAAGAAAGTTTTCCCTTAGCATGTTTCAAAGAGCCTGACATTTTCAACCAGAACTTTACTAGAAACCAGAAAAAATTTTATTAAAATATTTACTGAAAATACAGATCCTGTTTTAAAAGTCAAACTACAGGTTTCCCATCCCAAGACTTCCAGTTGACTATTCATCCAACAGTTTCTTACCCTACACGTATTTGAGGCCACATTTGACGTGCATAGCTGCTTAAATACCTATTTGGTTTCCTTCCCTCCTAGGTCCCAGAATCCACAATGGAAGGTACTATCTTACTTTCCAAAATAAGGGAGTGATCTCCTGTTCATTCTATTCTGTTTTAAAGCCAAATACTATAACCTTAGTAATTAAACTCTTTCATTCAAACTTTGATACATTTAGGCAATTCAAAAAGCCGTAGAGAATGACATGTTTGATTATAATGAATAACTTAATGCTTCTTGGTTTGGTTCTTTAACTTTTGGAATATTTTATGGTGCCATAGTTGGTGTTCTCCAAGTACATTACATAGTTCATACCCACACAGGGACATAAACAGAAATGGTCTTTTATACTGTGTTAATTAGAGTGCTACAATATATTAACATTTTAAACATACCATAAATATACTATGATAAATTTAGTACTGGTTCAATGATAGGTACCACATTTTCTTAAACATGGATATAACTCTCTCTCTAGTTAGACAAGAGATTTAGAAAAATAATTAAAATCCAAAAAGTATCTGATGATTCCTTCATTAGTTCTAATACATCGATATACTCTTTGCTTTGTTGAAGAGATAAGACTTAGAAGGAAGTCCGTTTAGTGGCAAATTCAGGTGTTAGAACTTACTACTCTGGAGCTATAGGTAACTTAACTCACCAAGGCTGATTATCTATAAACTGATGATAATAGCAAGTACTTCATAAAATTATCAGGATTAAATGAAATAATGTATTCAAAGCTCTTAGTGCAGTGGTTAGTACGTATTTCAGCACTTAATTCAAGTCGGCTATATTTATTTTTTAAAGCTATACTTCAATCTTCAGAAGGGAGGGTTTTTTGGTTTTGTTTTTTTTAAAAAGTATATCAGTCATCAAAAACTCAGAGTGAAAGTAGAGGCAGAATTTTTTTTTTTACACAAAAGAATGATTATATTAATATCAGAAGATAGAATCAATAACTATGAGTGTATTTTACCTTTTCTGTACCTAAATACTGGTTAGGAGGGAAGAAAAAAAGAAAGACCAAGTAAATTCTTACTTAGAAGGTACTTGATTTAAAAAAAAGGTCTGAAATTTTCAGATGAAAGTAGAGTTGACAGAAATATCCCAGACTTCTGTAAGAGTCGATTCTTCCTTCCCATTCTAGAGCCTTGAATTTTAGGAATTAAAGAGGTAAGCCTGGCAAAAATTTGATAGTTGACTATAATTGGGGATTCAGAACATTAAATGTCATTGGGTAATTTTCTGGTCTTTTCATGAAAACCAGAACTCACAGCAGCTGTTACATATTAAATAAAAGTAGATCCATAGGGGACAGTCAGAGAACTTAATTACAAGGGCAGCTGTGCCTCTGAGAAACGGGAAAGTCACCAGGGTTCTATGTGCATGTCCCTCTCCACGAAGAGACAAGGACTCTTGCTCCGTGCTGCTCATAGGCCTGTTCAACTCTCCTTCCTTCCTTCCTGGTTTGCTTTGCGTAACTCACCATTGCAACTCCCTGCAACTCTCACCTGACCATGGCTTTCAGAGAGCAGATTTTGACTCCGGCCCCAAATCTCCAAGACCTTACAACTTTAGTCTGTTTGGATTCCAAATCCAGGTTGACCAGTTCGGTGTTCACACCTGATCCAATAAACTGTGCACAGAAGGTCAGATTCGTGTGACATGCAGAGTGGCCCATTCTAGGGTGTGGGTAGGATTCGTGCTCCAAGAATAGAATTGAGAGGAGGAAGGAAATTTATATATACGCCACAGACAAATAAAAATATTTCTATCTAGGACACATGATTCTCTTTAGCAGAGCTATCTCTCTGATCTGCACTTCTTAAGGTATGATTTACATCCAGCAAAATTCACCCTTTTTAATGCACAGTTCTATAAATTTTGACAAACACATATTTGTGTCAACATCATACGTCATCAAGACAAAGGATGTTTCCATCATTAACTGGTATCTAAAAATTCTCAAAATTATATATCTTAGGTATCCTTCCTTTCACTTTAAAGAAGCAAGATGATAAGCTATTACTTACGAGCTTTCATTTAAGAAAAATAATCTGCCTTTAAGAGATAACATAATATATATATTGATACTGAGACTTGAGTGATTGTATCACATGAAAAACAGAAAATGTAGGCTATTTCTATTCATAATCTACTGCAGGCTGTTATTTAAATAAATACTGAAGGGGCTACTCTAAGCCAGGACTGCAGGAGACACATAAGGCATACGAGGTCCCGGCCACCTGGGGTTGACGGAGTCCCTCGCAGCGAAGACTCTCTGCACGGTATATACAGTAGACATGCATTGCTACAAGCTGTAGGCGACGTTTGAATTTAGACCACGGCTTGCTGATAAATATACACTATCCCGTGGCATCCTGCCAGTGCAGGGCTGGAAATGCTTGGGAGATAATCAAAGGTCACAGTTTTATTTAACACCGTCCCACACCAAGTAGGAAGACAGGCGTTCCCTGCCGGGCCGAGACAGTCCGTTCTCCCGTGACTGCTCAGCCCTGCGGCGGAGTCAAATCCTGCCTTTAAAAGGTGGGGCTCACCAAGTGGCCCGAAACCGGTCTCATCTTTCATCAAGGGCTTCTAATTTTAAATTGCTGTCATGCTCAATTTTATCTTAAGTGTCGCCCTGAGTCTCCACCCGGTTTGTTCAGATGTACCACGGGTTTTAGACAAGAATTTCCCAGGGCTGTGAATGCCAGCGTGCCTTGTCTAACACACAGCCTGCACGGGGCACAAAACAGTGCAAGTCGAGTAAGAATTTGAATAAAAGCCTCGTTTGCCAGCTTTTGATATGTATTGCATGTGCGCGTGCGGAAGTTAACCTACAAAAATAACTAACGTCTGCTGACAGCACTCTCTGCGCTAGCAGAATCCACTAAGGGGAAATTTAAACCAGAAACAGCCCTTTCCTGGGATAACAGGGCAGGGTTTCGCGATGCACTGCAGCAGCCTCCCGAGTGGCCACCCGGACTCCAGCGGGACAGTGGGAGGGACCGCCCGCTACGAAACTCGCTCCCCTAAAAGGCGAGGCCGCAGGATCCTTCCAGATAACTGTGCGGAACCGACAGCGCCAGCAGGAAAATCCGAATCGTAATTGCTGTGTAAAGCATTTATGGTTTGAGATGGGGCCCCTTTTAAAAAAATGAAATTTCCAGTTTACTTGCTACAGTTAAACTTATGTAAGACAAAGGTACAAGCAGCATGTACTTACAAAGATGCAGTTACTTAACTTGCTCATATAACCAACTACCCGTCAATTTCTTTCTTTTTTCTCTCTCTCTGTGTGTTATGGAATTCAACTTCCTTCTTGCGGGTTAACCTCACCTGGCCATGCGTTTTATTCACATTGTGGACTAAGGTTCTAGAAGCTCAGTGTACGGTGTGGACAGACTGAAATGCCTGAGCCGAGGCCACCATTACCCTACGATGACCACAGCCTTGACTCGGAAGGAAAGGCCACACATGAAAAACCTACACTGCTCTTCCAGGAAGCTTAATTATTGGTTGGGAGAAGGGGAATCTGATGCTTGTATTTGCATTACAAACCCCGACATCATCTAACAGCCCACCTGGGTACCTCAAGCATTTCAAGCAGTCTCTTCAGCCAAGCCAGGTTCTTAATTATCACCCAAATAAAACACACCTCAGCTCTAACTTTGGCTCACTCTGATCTCTGTCTAGAATTTTTATTTTCTATGTGTGAAAATTTATACATACTTAAAGACTAAGTATAGGTCATATAGTTTCTTATCCTCTACTTGGAAAAAATTTTCTTTTCTCCTGGCTCCCTGAGCTCATTTGGCACAGTTCTAATGACATATTTCTGTCTTGGATTATGTATAATTGTATCAACCACCAAAGTCATATTGTGAGCAGTTTGACAATAGAAAGTGTTTTGTGCAATTCTGTATTCCCTATAGTACCTAGAACAGAAAAAACACATGTTAGATGTTCAGTAAATATTTGCTGGCCAAAACACTAAGATATGAATGAGGTCGATACAATAGAAATTCTTTCTTTCTAGGCAGAACTCAGACTTATAATTACAGATAACACCTATTAAGCGTTCCTCCTCTGTCAAGCACTTGCTCTGTACATTTTTCAACAATGACATAATTTCATTCTTACAGCAATTCCAGTAGTTACACAGCACTGCTATTTCTGTTGAACAGCCAAGGCAGCTGAGGCCCAGAGAGGCTCAGCAACTTGTTCAAAGACACACAGGAAGGGACTGGCAGAGACCGGCTCAGATCTCAGCACATGGGTTTCAGAGGCTGGGTCCTGTGGCGACCTCTCCACCTGGCTGACACCAACACGGGCAGGTCAGAACTGAAGTTTGCAAAAGCATCAGTGGAGAAAAAAAGAAAGATCGTTTGTTGAGACTGGACAGGCTGAGGCCTTAGTCTCTTTTCTTTTTTCAATACCCTCAGTTTACTTATTCTCTTCCTCCTTTTCCTTCCTGTCCTCATCTCTTCTTCCCCTTGCTTTTCCTTCTGTTTCAACTAGAATTTTCTGGCTAGAGGCCATAGGAACCAACGCTGGTTTGTGAGGGAGGGAAAAGGGTTTATAGGCAGGTTGTGGGGTAGCTCACGGCATCAGGCTCGGTGGTCCTGAACCAGAGAGGCTTCCTGGTTCCAGGAGGCAGGACGTGTGTCTCTCCCAGGCATCCCCAACACGATGAGTCCATTCCTACAGCAACCTCAAACTCCTGGGCTCAAGCCATCCTCCGGCCTCAGCTTCCCAAGTAGCTGGGACGTGCCACCATGCCCATCTAATTTTTCTATTTTTTGTAGACATGAGATCTCCCTATGTTGCCCAGGCTGGTCTCAAACTCCTGGCCTCAAGTAATCCTCTGCTCTCGGCCTCCCAAAGTGCTAGGATTACTGGTGTGAGCCACTGCACCTGGCCATGTAAAGATAACTTTTAAATATCGCTTCTAGTATTAAACTGCAAGTAATTGTATTTAAGAAAAGCATGTTAGCTAGCATGTACCAAGCCTTGCTCTTATTCACCCAGACTATTCTCTTTTGGCCACAGTGTTTCCTTTCCTTCTAAGGCCATTTTGCTTTCGGCTGTGTTGTTTTTGCCTGGCTGGCATTTACTTCTCCTCTGATAACCACACCCCTTTTGTCCTTGGTAAACTACTTCTGCCTGACTTTTGACCCACGTGGCCTATTCTGGCTTGACAATCACCCTTTTGCACTTCCTCAAGCTAGCATGCAATTCTCTTGGTCAGAGTAATTTGTTCACGGATGGGCAACACCACTCAATTTTAGTATAATTGTTGGAATTAACTGGAAAAAGGCTCTCTTTGCAAGAGACTTATTGCTATAAGAATGATGTGAGCCTGGATATTCTGGGGGCCACTCTATTGGGAGAATGTGACAATAAATCAGAAAAGGGGATACGGGGCCTGCTGAACTTGGGCCACTGTTGAGCCACACTTGAAACTAGGTCTACCCACGAATTTTTCAGTTACTTAGGAAATAAGTTTACTTTTTGGCTGAAGCTATTTTGGATTTCTGTCCCTTGCAATGTAAAGTGTTTTGAAGAATACATTAACTTCTACATGGTATTATCATCCACTTTCCAGCAAAACACTCTCCAAACTAATCTACCATGTGATTCTAGCTCCAAAGGTTTTATTCTCACTGCTTTTCTCAACAGAACAGCCTAGAATGTGTTCCCTTCTGATAAAGCTCATTTGGATTTAGTCCAAATAGGACCAACTTTCATAAATCTAGGGTTTCTCTCTGTGTTTAACAAATGAACTCTCTTCGATACTATTGATTGAAGGTCTGTAACCTCTACATGCTTAGAGAAAGGCCTCTTTCTATGAAGATTTGCTGATTCTAGTAATAAAGGGATAAAGTTGATATTCTGTTAGCTCCATGTTCAGGACATG